>NW_014554712.1:1530245-1564119 GCF_001313825.1 Dinoponera quadriceps | reverse complement strand
GGGCGAGCGAGCGAGCGAGAGGGTGCGCGCGCGCATGGTCCTGGTTAGCGCTCCGTCATGAATTTGTATGAAGCTTTAAAGGGGCTCAGATGCCCCGGAGCGCGGCTTTGCAGATGTTTGAACAGAAATTCCGGCCTTTTACGATCCTGCGGTGCGCGGTGGTGCGAGAGGGACGAGCGCGACATCTACGGACGAGCGCGGGAAAAGGTGAGAAGGCGTATATACATCATCTCCCTCGGCGCGGCTGGAGGGACGGAAAGCGCAAGAAGAGAGAGAGAGAGAGAGAGAGAGAGAGAGTAGGATATGAAAGGCTCAAGAGAGCAGCGTCAGACGAAGACGACAAGGACGACGAGAACGACGACGAACCGTGATGAAACTGTGTGTAACAAAATAGTTATACCGGGAAAATTGCGCCGGCTGGTAGCCGGGGATTATAAATAGGCCGCGTTGCTCTGATGCGCGAGGATTAGACCGCGGCTGCGACTACAAACGAGAACGGATAGAAATATTAGCCGTTAAAGTACGCGCGCATACCCTCGAAAGCGGATGAGGCGCGCGAGCGAATACAGGGTTTATTACGCGGCAGGCTGCCTGCCGACGAAGGAGGCAAATTTGCCGTGCGCGAGCGGATAAACGGACATGTGCAGGAGCGCGCGCTTCGATATCGCGCGCGCGTCTATCCGCGATAACGTCCGCTCCGAGATCCCAAACTCGTTCGTTAATTGGAAATCGGCGTAATCGACGAGCCACCCGCGCGCGCGTTCCCCCGGCTCTATCCGCTTGAGAATGCGCGCGATTTCGCCGATCGAGATGATACACAGAGAAAAGGAAGGAATCGAGTAAACGTGGTTGCCCGTTTTTCAGCCTTTTAAATCGAGTAATGTTTTTATCAATTTAAGTATATTATACTCAATAGTTTGTTGTAAATATTTACTCGAACGCGGTAATATCTGATTAATTAATTTAGAAATGAATTATTGGACGTAAGTGTAAGACGATTCTACATGAATAACGGTTTTATTCGAGAGAATATGTATTAGAATTATGTAATACTTCTTTTCCATTAAAAATACAATGGTTTTAAATTTCGACTTTCTGTCCAGTAAATATTTTCTTAAAATAAATTCTGATATTTTTAACATTCTGAATTTAATCGTCGCAATTATTTTAATACACAATACACAAGTAAAAAATGTCTACTTATATGAAGGAAATATCACATTATATATAGTCAATTATATTTTTACTTCTATACAGAGAAAAAAAGTTACTTTTGATTTAATATATGTATTTCTTCGACTTAGGTTTTTTATTTAATATGAATAACGTGATTAAATATCAAATTTCACATTTTTGAATAAAAATGTTTTACTAGAATAAACCATATTATTTGATAAAAAAGAACAGTATTATTTAAAGGAAATAAAATTTAGTTTTCCATAACGAAGAACTTACTTGGTTATAAATTAAATATCGTTCCACTGAAATACATATAAAAAAATGTTCTCTAAACATTGAGAAAAAGAAATTGAAATTGCGCGAAATAAATGTTTTTGTGACATTTTCTTCGATATTTATTGATTAAAGAAAAATTTGACTATGATGACGAAATATATGTTTTTTATGAAATATGCCTAAATTTTCTTATCAATTGGCTTATTTGCTAAGAATAAAATTGTATTTCGCCGTATTTAAATAAACGTTCATTTCCGTTAAATAAGACTTATATTTCACAAATAAATTTGTAAGTCTTTCTTCTCAGCGGAGAGAGGCAAAATGGCAGGAAAAGGTCGGACTTTTGTCGATGTCGATCTCTCGACGCGAAAGCGTCAGGACAGGTAATACTTATATGACGAAATGTCGAACAATTGATTACAGACGAAACCACCAGCACTCGCCGATTACGACATGATGCGAAAGTAATTGGTGCTAATTAAAGGTCCCTTTGTCGCGACTCTCGATATCGCACCATCGGCGGGACGAAATGAAGCAATTAGCGCGGCAAATCGTTTACGGGGGCCCCGGGTAGACTTCGTCTATTACCGTGCGACAGTTTTTCGTTATAATTATGCGAAATAACGCGCGCCGAAAGTCCATCCGGCCAGCAATTCATCATGCTAACAGAAACCATGGAAAATGTTTGCTTATCGTGCGAATGTTTGCGATCCATCACCGAAATGCAAACGGTAAAGAACGACGCGGTTGACACTGCAAATTGACGCGTAGTACCGCGCGATGCTTTACGTCAGGATGCTTTCAGGATGATTTAAAATCTTCCTTATCATCACTCTTCACTTCAGAGAAATGTCACGGGCAAAAATATATGGAGACAGGAATAACGCGCGACACGATGGACCGTTTGTAATATGAAAATGCCGATAGAAGTCTCGTTTATTTGGTGATACGGTTTAACAGAATCTCGACGGTCGGAGATCGTAAAACACGCGCATGTTTCCACTGCAAGCCCCCCGGCACGTCGCGTGTACGACGCACAAATATCATATAAATATCCCAGATATTTATGCTGATCAGTAAAAATCGAATTTCGGCGAATTTCACTCGAAACGCTCGTCGTGAATGCAGCGCGACGTGTTGGAACACTTTTGAGAAACGAGAGAAACGACTCAGCCAGTCTTTTCGTATCCGACTCGATATTTTAGTCTAATTTCATTCTATATTAAGTCTTTAAAGGTCTTCCATTCTTGTACTTCTTTGATGCTACAATTAGAACTATAATTTAGACTAGAAAATGGTGGTCGTACATGTTGAGGGAGGGAATTTTTAGAAATAACTTCAGCCGGAGATCGCGCACGTATCGGTATTTTTAGGTGCGCTTGTTCGGCCATCCCTGTGCAAACAGGGCTCGAGTGATCCGACACCCCTATTTGGTATTCGGTGGCAGTAAACCAACGTAACACATTTCGACGATTACAAGGATCGATCCGACTGCAAGACGATATATCGGTCAGGCCGGCGCTCTGCAACAGCCGGCCATCGACGTCAGGATGTACCGAGGGATAGTCAGAGGGACCGGTACGATTAGCTCGAGCATGGTTATAAACCGTTCCAAGTGGCAACCGAGCGATTAATTTTCCGGCTTGCCGGCAATTGACTCTCCTCGCGCGCAACAATAAGCTGTACACGTGCCGCTAACTGTTTTATAACCATATCTCTCTCTCTTTCTCGTAATAACGATGGTTTCATTATTTCACGTGTCGCCGTGGATCCGCGCGCTGATATTGCTCAAGTTAGTGGCGTTCGTATATCAGGTAACCAGAAAAGTTTCCGCCGACTTGTAGTCACAATTCTACGAACTTTTACGACTGCTAACTAATGTGCTGAAACGAAGAATTCGTGGTATACCGAAATTACGATGCGTCTCGTTGACTCTCTCATTTACGGGAACAATTACGCGACACCGTTGCAACCGTGCAGCAATATGGCTGACTTTCGAAGTGCGATAAAGGGACGAATACAGTTGAGAGAGCATCGGCGGATGGATTGTGCAGGAGATGACTCTCGGTCGGTCGGGAAACGCTCGCTTGTCATCGTCGTTCGACGATGAATCAGCGAATTATGTGCGGACCGTGGCACCGCCGCACATTCCTCCGATATTCCCTCTCCGAGGGAGGGGGGACGCGATTTCCGCACGCGACTCCATTCAATAATCAAGCCGGGGATCGGTCGGAATTCCAGGCGGACCGGGTGTCGCCGTAAAACTCGATGGATTAAAACTGGGTCCCCGTAACACCGCCGGCGCGTCCTCAGGGAAGAGGACGTACCGTCGGCGCCGGCGGATGTCAACGTGTCCCAGATGGCGCCGACATTAACCCATGAGAAACGTGCGCGACGACCAACCGCCGTGTTACGGTCAGGAAGCTGCTGCGGTTTCGGCCTTCAGACCAAAACGTCTCCCCACTAGCGAGTGCATCTACCTGGCGGCCAATGACGTCGCGATGTCTAATTGAGTGGGCACCGGTCGTAGCCGAAATATTGCTACGACGGCCGGTCGGGCGATAAATGTTTGACCGTAACCTTACGACGACCGGGTCGTTGCGACGTCGGTCTCCCGGCTCGGGGAGATATCGAAATATCGAATATTTCACGACGGCGCAAATATAAATGCATCTCGTGCTATCGATGTTAGAATCAAATGGTATCCGAGATTATTCGGGAAAAATGATTATATATGAATTTGGAATTTTCTTTATATGTAATCAAATACGATTATATACGTTCCACATTTGAAAAATGTTGTTATACGAATATAGTAAGTAAAGTGATATACTAATTGAAGTAAGTGCTTATGTTTACTATTTTTTTCAGTGTAGGATGTCCCAAAGAATCTGTCATGTTAGGAATATACGTAGATTTTGAAAATATCCTATATAAATTTTCGCTTCGGTATGAATACAAATCCAGCAAACCGTGCTGTTAGAACGCTATATTGTTCAACAAAAATCGCCCGCCCGATACCGGTTGATGAGAGTCGATCTGACTGAAGAAACGCGGATTCCGAGTGCGTTCGTACGCGCCAGTCCTTCCGGAAGGGAGCGGAAAAGTGTTCTCGCGGCTGTCGAATACCAAACGTTGCACGGCCGAGTTCCCGACGTGCCGCGATCCCAATGGCGAGAAGGTGCGAGACGTACCGATCAGACGTACAATTATTGGAATTTCGACATCATCCTCGCTCCCCTCGTTCGCCCGAGGAAGTAAACATCCTTGAAGGGATTCGTCCATCTGGCGCATTACGGACGCCGGGCGTTGCGCCCCGCTGTCGTCGGAATGCGAAGCGCAACCAAAACCGGTAACACAGTACCCCGCCGCCTATCAGCCTCAGCAGTTCCAGCGCAGCCCCGTGAATAACGCAGCGGCAGGCTACGTTTCCGTATGGAAGCCGAGTCGCGGATAGGAAGCGCCGAGCGTTATTTCGCGAAATTAATTGAATTACGCCGGCGAAGCGTGCAAGGGAACTCTCGGGGTCTTCTTCGTGCACACGAGTGCTTTGTAAACAGGAAGCCCGTCGAATTGCATTCTGCACGACAAAAAGCACGGTCCCAAGGGCCGCGATGTATTTCTACCCTTTCCGGATGTCGCACCCGCGATGTCTGCTCGCGCGCGTGCGACCGAGCGAGCGAGACGAATTCGCTCCGATCGACAGAGACGGCCGGTCCGTGCAGTCTCGAAGGACGAGACACTCCGGGCGGGACTCGGGCGAGAAGGGAAAGTCGACAGGGATAAAAGAAAAAATAAAATCATCGGGGAGAGCGAAGGGGCGTGCGATCGCGCTAAAAGTTCCCTCTCGTTCGTTCGTTCGTCGCGCTCGCGACGGATTAATTTAACTACGAGCGGGCCGGTCCTGTTTGTGTCCAGGTCTCGGCGCAGCAACTCGGCGGTCGAGCGGCCGACGCGCGTCGGTTTCAAAAAGCGCGAATGAAGATGCGCGACTTCACTAACACAGAACGTCCTGCGGGTCGCTGGAGTCTACTTTCATCTCCGGCTTCGTGTCTCTCTCTTTCTTTCTATCTGGTCTCGCTTCTCCGACGTCGTCTCTGCTAATTAAAATCCCACTCATATCGCGTCTCTCGGTAGCGGGCTGAAAAAGATTTCGGCGTAAAGGACCGTGTAACACGGGCGTGACTGAGTCTACCGGAACCTCCACTTTTTATGATAGAAATGATATCGATGCGTGAATTAGTAAATTGTTTCAAATGTTTTAGAAAATATATTTACTAAGATTAGGCTAAATTTTGTCTCGGTGTAGTTGCAGTTGAAGCAGCAGTTTCTGTCTGCGAGCACATTCGGTCGCGTTATTAACATCGTGTGATTTTTCATTATGTTGACATTTTTCTTGCTATCTTCTTGCGAAAATTAAAGTGATAAGTGACCAGTGATATAAGTAATTTACTCGACGATGCTATTTTATAGCGTGAATTTTGAACTTTTCAAATCATTTTCCAAGTCATTGGATCTCGTGTTAATCTCTAATCTCTATCACTGAACCATGCGTGAAAAGTTAAGCTTAGATTATTCTGTAAATTGACATTCTTGAGTTTACTGTTAGTTGTGCTTCAGCGATATTTCCATTCTTTTTTTCACAATCCAGCTTAATATTCATACAGCGAGCGTAACGGCCGTAGATTCCCGGCTTGAACGTATATTTAATTATAAATCCCTGCCGGGCTTGGCATTTTTTAATATTTTTTTTTCTTCAACAAATCGCTACCTCGGACGCGCGGAATTTAATCGACGAAACGCGAGCTACGATCTCGGCGATCGATGTTTTTTTTTTCTGCTACGCGCGATCGAATTAACGCGGCGAAATTAAAAGCGAGAGATCAGAGCGACGACGCGCGCGCGAGGACGGTATCGATCGCGCGCGCGCAACGGGAAACATCGTTGAAATTCTGGGCTCGATCTATCCTTAACAATCCCATTAGCGAGTCCCCGGGTTTCCGTCGATACCCCGGCGCGCGGCGCAGCCGCGAAACTTTGATTCCGCCTCGAGCTGGACAAAGTGCCGATATAGCTTGTCTTGTCTCTTACTGCGACTGGCACTTTGGCGTGACTCGACAATGTGGAAATCCGGAGGGTACGTAACGAACGCCTAACTTACACCGATGCAACTTCACAAGTGCACTCCGCACACGTGCACGGACATACACGTGCTTGAGAATGAAGCGACAAAATGTGTGTGTGTGTGTGTGTGTGTGTGTAGATACTCGCGTCTAGATACACTCACGTCCCCGTACGCGTGCATATACATGCAAATGTATGTACAGAGTGTCCCTCCAGATGGTCGCGTTGCTTTTTCTCGACGGACTTGTCATGAGTAATTCCAATTAGCCCAGAGTTTCATTAAGTGAGAGAGATTTGTAATTTTCGACCAATTACAGCACTGCCACACCCGCTTCGCTTGAGTCACCTTCTGTCATTTTTTCTTGAAAAGTCACTGAAGTATTCACTATCCTCCAAGATCGCTATAGTCACTTTTTTCTCCTGAGCTGCCGTTCGATTTGTAAAATAGATTTTTTTGTCGTCCCTTTTAATAAAACTGCTCCGAAAGCGTATTTGTATTGTATGTGTACTAGTCTATAGTAATTTTCATAAGACTACCATATATTTTGATAGAGAAGTGCTGCTGGTTTGCATTCGTGCACATGTTTCATGTAATCGAACGCTTTATTCTCAACATTCCGGCACAAATAAATCATATATAACTGCGAATATAATCTCAGATAACGTTGATTTCTTTCATGGAACCATTGCAAGATTCAAATGTTCTAAAAAGCGTGCGACCAACTAATTATTAACTTGTCTGTTTTCACGCCATCTCAATTTATACCATGGAACTATCATAGAATTTTAAATGTCCTGTAAAACGCGCGATCAATTATTTGCTTGTTTGTCACCGTGTCATCTCAATTTATCATAACTTAAGCTTTATATCTGTCTTATCTGCGAACGAAGGAGCACCATTTCATACTGTTTCTTGTAAAAGGTTATTTCCCGGGAAAGATGTTACTATTATTAAATTTCAATTTTACATTTTTAACCGGACTTTAGAGCCCAAAAGCAAAACGGTACGTCGGTTTTGCCGCTTCTGTCCTAATTATTCCCGCGCACATACAAGTTCGACGTGAACTTCGGTAAAGTGCTCGTCACCAGCGCCACATATCGCTGCGAATCCGCCGGCGGACGAGAGCGCGAACGATCGGAAACACGCCCCGTGAGCTCGCGCGGAATTGTTGCCGGCGCATCCCACCGTGGCGGCGGCGCGTCGCCGTTGAAACGTGCGCGCGGCCCTCGCGAACTTGAGCGCTCGTTAAAAGTTACCGATGCGCTCCCGAAAGCGGATACGAAGTCCGATAACTCGATCTCGACGCGCAGCACGACGCCGCCGGCGGGCGGGCTAGATTGTCGTTTCTGATCGTGACACCCCGAGGGGTGCCTCCCTTGCGCACCCTGTTATTTGTTGACGGATACGCACGGCGCATTGTAACAGCGCCGGAAGATTCGACGTTACGCAACACGGGAATTGCGCGCGTTAATCGTTCGCAGTGTGCGATAATCGAACGTCATGTTCGTCGCGCGGCGTTCTATACGCGCCCGTCCGATTTATCCCGTCATCTGTCGAACCGAGGACATTAAAGAGAAAAGATAGGATATTACAAAGAGCACGGGAAAAAGATCAAAATAAAAAGAAGAGGAGGACCGCGCGTAGAGAGACACCGCGACGTAATCTCGACTCTCTCTCTCTCTCTCTCTCTCTCTCTCTCTCTCTCTCTCTCTCTTTCTACGAAAAGAAGATATTAATACGTCTCGCGAATATACGACGTTGTAATACGCCTTTATATCGCGTTTCCTATCTGCAGATGCATAATTTCATGAGGGAGGAAGAGAAAGAGAGAGAGAGAGAAAGAGAGAGAGAGATCGTTGAATCTTCCAGATTACAAGCTTCGATTATTCTCTCTGAGCTAAGCGTGAGATTAACATTATCCTCGCGAGGCAAAGCAACGAATAAATTATCCCCGTGATACTTAATATTAAATATTTCTTATTTAATAATGTTGTACGCTTTTTTCCTATCCCCCCCCCCTTTCTGTTCCTCTCTTATTATGTAACGGAATTAAATAGTTACAGTCTAATAACAGTGCGCACAGCGAACAACGTCCAACACGGACACGCACAGAAGACATAGAGACGCGCAGAGATCGTTCGTCTTGCGCTCAGCTACGGGGTCTGCAACTATCTCGTCAGAATCATTCGAGTTACGCGGAGGCTAATTGCTGACAAGGCAAAATGAATAGCTCGAAAGCTGTTCGGTGCAATTTATAACCATCCGGCGCTAGTCCGCAGCCCGCTCGTTGGCCATTCTATGGTGCATTGCGGTGCAATATACACGGACGGTGCAAAGAACGTGGAGTACAGCCCTTACGCGCTCGCAATCCTTCTGTCCCGCCTGAATTATACCCGCATTTAACCTATTATGCGACTGGTATTAAGCGGAACAGCGTTCCGTCGTTGTTTTTCGAGAAGGAAACTCGCGGGGCGGGGCGGGACGGGCGAGACGGGATTTCGCGCGCACAAAGCCGGGAGGTGGCGCGTTTAATTAGTGTAAAGTGCGTCACGTTGTTAAAAATGAATACCTCGAAGGATTATAAGGATAAAGGAGCGCGAAGGGGCGGGTGAGCAGGTGGGTGGGTGTGTGGATACATCATTAACGCGTATTACTCGCGCGCCACACCGTCAGGTCGCGTAAGAAAGTAACGAGTGAAATATTGACGAGTCGCGCGCTCGAGAAGTCGCGAAATCGATTCGGTGGATTAGATTAGATTCGCGGCTTCCAGGATCAACGCGTCGCGAACAACTTTCACCCGAGTTTTCCTTCCTCCTCCTCCTCCACTTCCTGCCCTCCCTCTCTCGGGCCCTCGTACTCCGATAATCGTTGTACATCGTCGTACAAATGAGCGTTAACGAGAGTAAGAACGAGAGAACGATTAAAGTAATGAAACCGTGTTTCCGATCGATCGACGGCCGCGGAGCTGTTGCAGCTATCCTATAAGAAGATTACTTAACGTTTCCCCCCGCACGAAGCATCGTGTCGCGCGGGTAAATTTATACATCAAACACAAATTAAATCGGAAACGCACGTTTCCGTGAGTTCTGGAATTAGCGTTCTGGAATGAGTAATCATCAGGTAACCAAGTTTGCCGACGGTGAAATGAAAATTCCCGAAATGGATTCACGAGAATAAATCTAAATTAGTGAAAACAAATGAAGGAGATTACAGTTGTCAAGTTCCGAAGAAAATCTGTTTTTTTCTCCCCATTTTTCCGCGGACTTCTTCGGTTTCTGTCTGAAGGGTTCCACAAAAAAAAGGATTAGCTGTCCATACAGAGGAAATATTGTAGATAGAGTCGCTAGAAAAATTTGTGATGCTGGAATATTTGCTGGAATTATCATCGAAAATATTATGTGTGTTGTAATCATCTATTAAAATATTATGTGTGTTGTAATCATCTATTAAACATTAAACATAAAAGATTACAACGTACATAGTAATTTTGACATTAATTCCGATATATTCCAGCATTACTTTTGTAATGATTTTTACTCCAATATTCTCTCCATGTATGATACAATTAAAATTTAGTTCCTAGATCAAATTACCTTCTAGTTTTAAGCCGTGAGAGCTAAACACTAAGTACAGGGACGAAGAAAATGAGCTAAACTAACTAAACTTCAATTGTATTATACTCACAACTAATTTGCACCTATAAGAGGATAGTTTTTAGCCGTGGGAATTGATTTCTTTTTTTCCTTGGGAGCAAAAATTCGTACGGGAAAATTCACGTGTTGTTCGAGTAAAACTCTCCGCATTTACTTTTTTTTTCATAAAGAAGATAAGCAACCGAAAAAATCCGCGGAAAAACTGGGAAAAAACGGATTTTATCCGTAACTTCGAAAACTATGAAAGAGATCACCATCAAACCGCAAACAATCCTATTCTCTAGAGCGTGTTTTCAATATCAATACACAATCGAGACGCGAAAGCCGAGCTCCCCTAATAAAACATCGAAAGGGACAGAATTCCTTGTAAGAAATAAACCGCGCCAAGCTTTACCGCATCAGCCCCCTAAAGCTTCTCGTAGACGCTTCTTCCGCAGGGTGAGCACCGGCTGTAGCAGCGACGTCGACGACGATGGAGCGACCCTTTTAATTCCGTGTCGGAATCACGCCGAAGGAGACCGCCGCGTATCTTTAGTAGCCAGTGCATATTTCATAGACGTGCCGTGTGTGCGCATAATTTTCGAGCCGCCGCTCTCACACCCATCTCTGGGCGCGCCTCTCGCCACCCCGTCGTACCGACCGTCCGTCCGTCCGTCCGTCCGCCCGTTCGCTGACGGACGCTCCTTCTCTCTTTCTCCTCGGAGCTCGGGCTGTGGAAGCCGCTGCGAACGGCTGAGAGAGTTGATTAATCTCTACAATATTTAAGAAGCGCGTACCGAGGTCGAGCAAAAAGCCTTCCGCCCGTGCTTTACGAGGATAGCTTCGCCCGTGCAAATCCCCTCGGCTAATCTGCTGTTTGCATCGATGTACCACCCGCACGTTCTCTCTCTATCTCTCTCTCTCTTTCGTTTCAACACGGTCTTTCGTTGCCCTTCTTCTTGCCCCCTTCGTGGCGACACCGTGGGCTTTTAATAGGTTTCGTGGCGAGGTCCAGAGACGAAAGACACACCGGCTGGAAATTCGATTTCTCGGGAGAGAGGGAGAGAGAGAGAGAGAGAGAACATACATTTATTGCGTCCTGGCACAAGTCCCCTAAAGCGCATGATCATGAATACATTTTTTAAATTAATAATAGTATGATAGCATACATACTTTGCATAGTTTTAAAAAGAGGGAGAAAATAATTATATCTAAAACTTGAGAAAGAGAGAGGAAGAGAAGCTTAGCCGAGAAAATTAATACGGTATTATAGGGCATAATAATCGAAGGTCGACGCGCGGAAACAAGGGAGAGCCCGCTCTATCGAGCCGCGTACGCATCGGCGATCGATACGATAGATCGAATTTGCATTAATCATGAAGAATGCGCGCGGAGAGCGAACAAAAAAGATTAGCGTTTTAAAGCTGTATCCGCGGTGACCGCGGATAACCGCGATAAGCGCGCGAGCGGGGATTAAATTCAAACGAAACGTGGAACCTCGGGACGCGGCAGAGAGGACGGAGGAAGGATGGCCCGTCGCGGAAAATACACGCGGAATTGCGGCGCCGACGCGCTCTCTTTCTCTCTCTCGCGTGCGCGGATCTCATTCGCGTGACGCGCATTCCCACGCGTGCTCAGCGAGATCGTCGATCGAGCGGATCGATCTGTTTTTAAGCGTCATTCGCGACTTCTATCAGATTTAAATGAAAGTCCGAAAGCCCTTAAGCCAATCAGCGGCCAATCCGCCGCGAGTGTAAGCTCGCTCGCGCGCGCTTTCAATAAGTTCGCGCGTGTGATGTGCGCCGACACACGCCGCTGCGACCGTTCGTCGACATTTGGTCGACCAGCCGGCTGTTTACGCGGCGCAGATTGCCAGATAGAATTGTACGCGGGAGCGCGGCAATTGCGTTACATAGTTTATCGCACCTCGCGTTAACTCGCCACGTGGCCGCCGGGGGATTTCAACGCGGTGCCGTGCTATCCCGCTCGCTCGCTCGCTCGCTCGTTCGCTCACTCATTTACTCACTCACGGGCGCTCATAACTCGCGCGTTTTAACAATTACCGGGGCTGAACGTGCGCGAATTCGTACGGATACCGGCGAGGTGTACTTCGTTATGACGCGGCGTCGTCGTCGTTTCTCTCGCGCGCGAGGAATCGCGAAAACGGATAATTGCGTTACCAGTTATCACACCGCCGCTCGCCGCCGGCGCGGAGTTTATCGCTAACCCCGGCCGCGCTAACTCGCGGCGACCACGGCGAAGATTCCCCCACCGGCGCGTCGCACAACGCGTTCATACGCCCGATCGTCGAACTCGACTCAATGATCTTGCGATAATTTTGCCTTTGAACTTGCCTTTTTAATCGTGACCTCGAACAAGTATGAACCCGCGCTAGTCGCATCGTTGATAATAACGAGAACAGACGTGAGTTTCGAGCGTCAGTTGAAATGTAGTTTCATTTTTGTTTATTTTTGTTTACTTGTGACTTGAAACTACAAATTCTTCGATTACTGACGGAAAAATCAATTTTCGTGTCAGAAGTGTTAATATTGTTTACACAAATTATGGGCAGAACGAGTGACTTGACACCTCAGAGGATCGCAGAGGTAAAAGCGTTGTTCGATGCCGAAAATGATTCCAATCGAGTAAACATAAAATCAGCAGCTTTCCTGCTCCTCCTAACTTGCATTCTGTCAAAGAATCGAAGTGCGTCTAATAACATAGTCGGGGACTGTAAAATGTATCGGACAAGAATTTAAATTCAACAGTCACAATTTCATTTGCAAGAACCCAGTAGAAAAGCACGGAGACGAGCGATATCGGGGGGAGGGAGGGGGGTACATCTGACGTCAGCGTCAAACGCAATTTTCTCCGGTCCGAAACACGGGGGAAAAGATCGCGCGGAGGGAGTGGTCCGCGCCAAAGGATCCCGGATGTGCGCCCGTTGACTGCCAGAGAGAGAGCGAGCGATAATTGCATTGCTAATAGCGCGACGTGGGTTGGCGGTAGAAGGGTGGGTGGAGAACTTACACACAGTTTATCGCACTTTATTGCTTTACCATGAGCGCGTCGCGCACCCACCCTCCGGGCATTCTCCAGTGGCGCGTGTGTGTGCAGTTTGCGCGCTCGGGCCCGCTTAACGCTCGACGTGCAAAGACGATAACGACGTAGCACGCGCGCCGCGCGGCATAACGGCAGATATTAGATAAGCGCGCAAGCCCCGAGCTTTACGAGCTATCACTGCCCGCGCGATTTCTTTTCCCCGTCGCGCGCGTTTTTGCCTTCTCCTCCTCCTCCCCCTCTTCCACCACCGGGCTTGAACCCCCGGGACCGTCACACGTTGTTCCGCGAACGTCGGTGGCGCTCTGAATGTTCCCCTCCTCCCCCCTGCCGTTTCGTTGAGTAACAGGTAATAAAACCGCGCGAGGTCCTTTGAACATGATGATAATTAATTAGCCGCCCGTACGGACGGACGGACGATGGTGATTGAAAAATTCCACGTGTCGAGGATATCCGTCGCGAGGGCGCGAAGCCGCGCGAGCGCGCTTCGTTTTTCATTACGGTGCACCGTGTTCCGCGCAGCGCGCGAGGTGCGTCATGTACTAACTACCAATATGCACTTTAATTACGCACGCAATTACGCGCTGCTAAATTTCTTCTTTTCTTCCTTCCCTTCTTTTTAAATTTCTCCCGTTGATCATCAGCGGGGGACGTACCGCGCGAGTTTTCCGCACTCCGGTTAAATAATACATAATAATACATAAACTGATATACATTATTATACATTAATATACATAATACAATCAATACGTAAGTTAAATAATACATAATAATAAATGAAGGCTACTAATTCTCCGACCCGAGGCCGGTATTAACGTAAAGCCCGGAATACCGTCGCGCGTCCCGTCAGACGACAGCGTAATGCGATAGCGGCCGACGGAGATACGAAAAGGTCGCGTATTCGCGTGATGAGAAAAATTCCGCGGTAGGGGAAAAAATGTCCCACTAATCAATCGGATAAACGGGATAAATGGGACTGATAATAACGCTTTTAGCGTAAGCTGTTACAAAAATCTTACACTCACAACATTAATCACACGAGGACGGGACGAGAAAACAACCGGCGATCGACGACACGAAAGAAAGAGAGAGAGAGAGAGAGAGAAAGCATGCACGTGAACCGGCAATTATAGAATTTGCCGCACAAAATACCGCCACTGAAGGTTTATTTGTACATGTGACTTCGTCACGTGCACGCGCGGAAAAATATCACCGTACGAGATGTAGGCTTTATAATTCGAATCTCCATTTATATATCCGGAGCGGAGCCGGTAAACACAGCGACGGGGGCAAAAAGAGAGGGAGCGCGAACCGTCGACAACATAATCACTTTACGATTATCCGCATTAAATATTTATTTTCGCCGCGCATTTATTTATTTATTTATTTATTCAAAACCTATCCGGGGATTGGAAACATTTGAGTGCTGCATAATGCGACGCCGCCGTCGCCGCCGCCGAGGCTCCCGCTACGAGAAGGTTTATAAACTCGAGCAGCTGCGCACGGCTAAATAATACAGCCGCTTTTGTCGAACAACTAAATATCCGCACGGGATGTTTCGCCCTCCGCCAAATCTGCGTACGTATTTACGCGCGATCTCCGCGAACCGGAGCGAACTTTTCCATAAATCGGATTATCGGGAGGAACGCGCGAAATTGTGTTAAACCTATAAGACCCCGCGTAGAAAATTTCTTGGGATTTAATTCGGATCGCAGATTTCCCCAAAATAATGACGACGGGCTTCTCTAGCTGGGAAATCTCGACTTGACGGCGGGTTATGCTTGAAAGTGCAGAGATGTCTCAAATATACGATTCTAAGCGGGGAAATTTACACAGATCCTGTTGGGATCCACTCCCAACGTTTTTTCCAAAAATTCCTCCTGATTTCCATTTTATATTACGATTGAACAAAATATGCGAAACACTTTAAGTATTGCCCGAACACTTTTCTCTTACCAAAAATAAAAAATTCAATAAATAATCGCAAAATTAATTTGATATGGAACCTTCCTTTCTAACCTTCTTTCTCATGATTTTGTCAATGTTAATTTTACGACTATTTACTGATTGATTAGAATAAAAGGAAAAAGTTTAGTCAATTTTACAAGTGCGCTGAATCGATCACAAATATTATTTTCAATTTTTCCACGTGAAAGATAGAACTTTTCCCTACAATTTATTTTCGAAAGAAACTCCCCTATAATTTCTCATTTCCGAGGTTATCAGAGGTTACAGAAGGAAACGAAAAATATATTTTTGATAAAAAATCTCTCCAATTTGATCATTCCCGACACACTTTCCGGACAGGCCGTGCGCGCACACGAGATCAACGGCGATACCTTTTATGCTTGTTCGTGTAATTGATACACCCCGAATCCTCTCAGATTCAGCAAACGTCCGTCGATACGTTACCGTGAACGCGAGACGTCGATGCGAGAGACTCATGGGACGTCGGTAGCCGCCTGACGTGGACGTGAAAGGGGCAGGGGGGATAAGAGAGGAAGAAACGTACGGCGAGAAGAGAACATCGTCGTCGTGTCAAAAATTACTTTCCGTCCTAAACTTCAGCTGCATTACAAATACGCCCGTTTCCCCTTGTAAAAGTACTTCAAAGTTTCGGCCGGCGTAGATAAGGGATCTCGGGACGTCGTAAGGGAAAACTCGTAGAATCGTTTTCTAAGTTCACACACACACACACACACACACACACACGAGAAGCGGACGGGGCGAATTCTCCGGACGCGTACGAAACAAATGTGTAATTCGGTGCAGGATGTTACTGCGTTACGAAGTTCCGCCGAGTGTTAAGTGTGTATCGCCCAAGTGCGCGTAACGCAAAACGTGTACGAGATCGGAGCGGCACGTATGGGAAGGAATACTTCAAATTCGCGCGGAATTCGTCCGGAATTCTTCGCGTCTGGGTAGATCGGCGTGCGACAACGGCAGCGTTAGCTTCGCCACGTGGCGAAAAATCATTTGCCGGCACAGCGAATTTTATCTCTGCCCTAATTACGAATAATTCGCTAATTTTATTGTGCCGATTAAATTCGATCGTTGTCGCGACGAATAGTTGCAGCGGCAACGATGATTTTCGCCACAACAGTAAAATTACTTTTCTCTGTGCGGCCTCGCACGAGATGTCGTTCGAGGTTACTTATTTCGGTGAAATGGCAACGGACTATAAAAAAAAAAGAAGAAAAGCCGCACTCCTAAAGAAGATTAGTTTTATATGAGATCGATCATCCGCTGTGACTGTTTCATCATCGAAGCGACCGGAATAGACGCGAAATGTCAGGAGAGCCGCGTATGAGATTGAGATCGGATATTCGCGTCACGACGGACCGATTAAAATTAGAAGAAGCACAGAATTCGACACGCACTTTTGTGGTGTCTGTTAATGGTTATCCCTTGCCCGTCCTCTCGTTTCCACATGAGTTTCGGGGGTGGGTAGCCGTCGGCTTTGCATATGAGGGTGATGTTCTGATGCTCCCGAACCGCCACGGTGCTCTCAGTGGAAAGAGAGTCCAGTATATTCGGTGGCACTGCAACACGAAAATAACTATAATTTCTTCCGGTATATATATATAGATTTCTCATTAATCGTGAGAGGGTGGAAAGATGCTCACCGACGACTTGAAGAAAGCCTACTTGGCTGATCATGGGATTGGTGTTTACTTGGCACATATAATAACCCCGGTCATCCTGTTGCACGCCGCTGATGTGAAGCAACCAGGTCTTCTGATTATCGTGCGACACGGAAAACCTGGGTATTTTCACGACCACGTGTTTGTGAATGGTGAGCAGCATTTGACGGCCGACGTGGATCCACGCCACCTGGAAACAGAAATAGAAATCGATATTTGATTCGCCGGGCGAATTATCGAGTGATTGTCGCGCTCGTTGTGCATATTCTTGTGAATAAAATATCACGCGTTCCCCCTTTTCGTTTGCTTCCACACACACACACACGCGCGCGCGCGCACGTGACACATTTGGGCATAAAATATTCTCGTCCACCTTAACGTCATGATAAAGATCACTTGATTTAAGGGAGAAGGGGTGCGAGAGAGAAAATACTCAAACGATCTGAAACATTACGAAACATTCGCCAGCTAAGTGTGCAGATTCGTGTTTAATTCCTCAAAAAATTCAAGACGCGGACGGCTGGCGGGGCGGAGTTGGAAAAGCCGTCGCGTTGAAAATTTCAACGTCCACACTTGATACAACCCCCCAAGCGGCGCGACTTCATAAAGCAGTCTGGAAACAGCCAGTCGGCCGTTTATCGCGTCTCTGCATTGAAAATTTCCACATTAGCACATTCGCGGAGTCGCGCTGTCTCGCCGCGAAACTCGCGTCTCCGATCCGCGTCAGCGAAAAATCCCATCTCGAGTTCGGATCCGACGCGGCTTCACCGCGAGGTTTTACGATCGACGTCTCGACGATTCCTCTCTTCGAGGACGACGACATCGGGCGTCGTCGGCGTCATCGTCCAAAAAATGCTCCACAAGTGGCAAGAGAAACGAGAGACGAGGAACGAGGGGCGAGAGAAAAGATCGCGCGGCCGCCACCGCGAGCGGACATTATTACGCTCGGTATTTTACGCTCCGCCGGGGTAACTCGCCTCTAACTAAGCTCATTCCACGACAAAGCTTATGCACTTTCAAGGATTTCTGGGTTAACCCGCTCTTCGCCCCAAACCCTCTCCCGCGTCGTCTGCTCCAGCCGGGGGCTCGCCCGGTAGCTCGCGGTGCCCGTTTTTTTCTCACTTTTTTCCCCGCTTTTAGCTCTCTCCTTTTCCCCGTTTTCCTTTTTTTAAGTACACTCCCAGGGAAGTAAGACAGCGACGGGTCCCATCCGGCTTGGTTGCTTTTATCCGACGCGGCTTCGCCCTCCCTCGTTTCCCGTCCAACCGCGAGACGCCGTTGAGCGTGCGATTTCGCGAAGCGAGGGGCGTCATTTCGCGAAGCGAGAGACGTGCGAGTTGCCGATCGCGCGATGTAATCGACGTGTCCTCCCTGAGGACCCTCGTTTGCCGTCCCCGTTGCGGTTCGACGGGTTGAACGTTTGGTTAGTAGTCGCGATTTGTCACATCGCCCCGCACCGTTTGCGCCACGGAGAAAAATAATTCGTAGATTTTATGCCGTCGCAGCTGTTAGTTATTATTATGTGGATAGCAAAATGATTTGTCAAAAGTACTAATAATACTAATCGCCACCTTTACGCTGGATTGTTTCGCCGAATCTACAAATTATACTATCTCTTTTCTAAAATATAAATAATTTTCGGGAATAATATCAAATTAATTATTTTATTTTACAATCTTTATCGGTAAACGTTGTGTTTTTAAAAAAGTAAATATTTGAAAAGTAACATTTTGATTATTAACAACATTAAAACTTTGTCAAAACTTAAAAATGTTCATCAGATGTAACCAAATATGCCACAAATGCAAACAAAGCGGATAATCAGGCGCATTCATATTTACAAATTATGCCATTTGACGTTCCATGGCCTTTATTACCCCTCTGCCCGCAATCACAGACCATCACGCAAGCTAATAAACCTCCCCTCTCTCTTAGTGTAACATAATTGTTGAAAGACCCCTTACTTAATGTGGGAAAACGCTATTTTGTCCTAACAGCAAATTAAGCTTGCCCTAAGGACAAACTTCACTCAACAAATTTTCTATCCTGGCAACAAAACTGTTTCTGCTCTAATTACGAGTAATCTGCTAGACTGGCTGTGCCAACTAAATGTCAGCGCTGTCGCGACGAATACGCCAGTGGCAACGATGGTTTCGCTGTAACAGCAAAATAATTTTTTCCGTGTGTCGTCGCCCGTGCGCGAAGCTTAGTCATGAGTTAAAGTTAAAATTACAATATTAGTATTTTATGAAAATATTGCTCACATATTCATATTAATCCGCGTGTTAAGTATTAACAAAACGACCCACGTGACCACCGCCCTTGTCGACTGTTCCCGACCAAGTCGATAAATTTGCAATTAATTTTCAGCGTAAGCGTCAATTTTTCTTCTTGCTCTTTTAATCGCCGGGTTTATATAAATTAAATAATTAAGGGAGAGAGAGAGAGAGAGAGAGAGAGAGAAAGAGATAGAGAGAACGTTTGCACGTTGGACGTTGGCGTTGTAACGTTCGCGATCTCGCACAATGATTCATTCGCCGGGTCTCTCGCTTTTACTGTTTCCTTTTAGATTCGTTACTGCTGCTTGGCAACATCTGGATCCGCGGAAATGGCGCCTCTTCCGCCTTTTTTTGCTCTCTCGCTTCTTTCCCCGGCGTATATACTTCCTCAAATTAAGCCAGAAACAGCCCGTTCGGACAGGGTAAATTGTATCATTTCTACCTTCTCTCTCTCTCTCTCTCTCTGCTCTCTCCTTCAAACCGTACAAAAAATTCCGGTTTTTATTCGAAACATTCCATATGCTCCATTTCGGCGCATTTCGCGGACAACAAAATATCGGATATAATGTTTCTAAATAAAAACGCATAAAGCATATCGTTCCTCCGATAACATTTGGACCTGATATTATATACTTCGTATTTTCCAAAAGGCGCTTTCTTTCTCTCTCTCTCTCTCTCTCTCTCTCTCTGTCGATTCACTTTACCGTTACTTCTTGGTAACCGAGATCCGCGCGAGTCAATTCGCGCAAAGAAAACACCGTAAATTCAAGCGCGATATTTGATACAGAACGTAATCAACTAATTGCAACAGAAGTCAGTTGCGCGATAGTTATTTACAGTGGTGGGAACTTCATAACGGAGAGTACAAACAGCGGCGTTATTACATTTGTCGGCCGGTAGCCTCGGTCGTGAGCCGCAACCGCGTTTCGACCTGCCGAAAATTTAATTCGAAACGCTGCTCAACGAGGACGAATTACGTTTAATCGACTTATCGCGCGGTACTAAATCCGACGAGACATTTACATTTGGGAAGAGCTGCCTTCCTCTACCCTCCCTTCCACTCACTCCCCGGTTTTACTCCTCCGAGCCTGAATTCTTTCCCCTCAGGTATTTCACCTAAGAACAACTCGGCGAGCAACTCCTTCCAGAATTGTTCTCCTACGTACCGCTTCTCCTTTTCGTCGGCGTTCGTCGGGTAAGCAAAAGTTTCAGGTACGGAAATCACAGTACATCCTGGGAAAGTTCTTTAAACAGTCAGACGCCACTGACGGCTCTCCTAACGAAGAGCCGAGAAGATGGATGGTGGCGGATCTGAAGCTCTTGTCTGCCAACAGGATTTGCCGGTTCCCGAGGATCTCTGAACTCGTCAGATTTCGCCTCGGCTCGCTCATGTAATTCCGAGATTCACCGCGCGCGCGCGTACGAAGATGCAGTCGTCTCGACTTTTCGACAGATTTTCTTCCCTGCGCCTTCGCGTACGCGAAGAACAAAAAAAAGAAGAGCGCGGCCAGTGTCAGGATCACAGCCTGGATCCCCGTCCCGATCCTCCCGAGGATCTTTTTGCGACCGCTTTCTTCCTCGAGAGTCGAAATTTCGCTCCCACATTTGGTTCACTTAGTTCTGCATTAAAGCTGCGATCCGATTCATGCTTACAGCGCCGCAATCACTCCATCTTTCTTTGACATGCGATTAACCGGATCGGAGTCTAAATTTTCAAGCGGGGTAAACGGGAATAACTTTCCATTTTGTAGCATGAAAGGGATAGAAGCATAATAGAACACCTGATGGAAACCCAATGATACCTAAATGATGAATAAAGAAATGCCAAATAAATACCTAGATTAAGGTATAGACTAAGTGGACTTAATGTAGAACTAAAATTTCGAGTCGACTCGTTAGCGTCCGTTTATCTACAAATCGAGAGTTCCTTCGTCCTTCCTCCTCCTCCCCTTCGTCCACTGTCGCTTTCCCGCGACACGTCGAGATTAACTTGACCATCGTATAATACCGCGCGAACTTGCGAGATTAATAAGTTTCATATTACGTACATCTCTCGGGGCAATTTTCGCGACGGTTTATAAGCGAGCTTCGCCGAGGTGGAGCGGCGCTCTCTCTCTCTCTCTCTCTCGCCGAGGAAAGTTGCCTCCCGACGACGAGGATCTCTCCGCCGGAAAAGTCAGCATGGCGCGATACGAGAAACTTTCGTAGTCACGCACCGCGGATGGCTCCTAAGTTCTAACGAAGAGGAAAGAAGTCGCGCACGTGCGGGAAGATGAGTGCTCTCTTATATAAACGCGTTCGCTGGAATCTTGAAAATTAAATAGGCGACGCGATAAAAGCGACGACGACGGCGACGGCGTCGGCGAATGTGGCGGCGACGACGGCGACAACAATGGCGGGTGCGCGATAATACGATCTGTACGTGTAAATCGGCAGTTAATATCCGTACTTTGCGCGTGCGACTGTATCTGCAAGTTCGATGTAGAACTAAAATTCCGACTCGCGAATAACGTCGATTCGATTCGCGCGAAATGGCGCGGCGATTAGCGATTGATCGAAATAATATATAACGACATTGATACGGGCGACATTTTTATCGCTTCTGTCCGGACGATATCGGATTCCCGATATATAGGATAGCTGTCTGCTAATTTCTTACTTTAATTACCCGGCGGAATTAATTAATTTCTTGACCGAGCTGTGAAATCCGATATGCACTCGCGCGTGCAATAACGACTCTCTCTCTCTCTCTCTCTCTCTCTCTCTGTATACCGCTGTATACGTGTTACGATGGGATTGTTAGGATTATCGAGAAAAAAAGGAAAAAAAATGTTCGCCCGTTCTGAAATTCGTCGCTTCTAGAGAGGCGGATAAATGCGAGCCTCAAAGCTGCACGCGCGTCGTGTCGTCGCAATAGCGTAGCGCGCGATTAAAATTAATAATAATAATAATTCCGGCAAATTCAATCCTCCACGTTTTAAGTACGGAAAAATGTGGCTTATACGTCAATTATCGCGCGTCTGCATCGGCGCGGACGAACACGGCGGATCAATTTAGCGTGCCGGTAAAATCCGTACTCGTCGAAATTATATCGGTCTCTTTCTTTCCCTCTTTCTCTCTCTCTCTAGGCCGCCCAGTAGAGTAAGAACGCTTGAAAAGGAATATTTCCTCGCAGTACGTGGCTACAGTATTATATCAGTCTTAAACGGTCTCAAGAAGGGAACTCCCGCCGGTTGCAAGCTCGATTGAAAACCCTGGCAGTGGTTCAAAGCCAGTCTCGACTCTGTGATGGGTGGCTCCGCCAGTACAAACCGCTACTTTCTATCGGACTTAAAATACTACCGCGTGCTAGATATCCCGTCGCGATGATAAGTTGCAGCGCTCGCGCGCGCGTCAGTTTTTTCCCAATTACAATTCACGATAACCGAAACCAACTATGGAATATTTGCACACTTGCTTCCTTCATACCAGGAGAATATTTCAAAAGTTGTATGTAATAATAAAGTCAGATTCGCGCGAAATAATAAAGTCAGATTCGCGTGAAATGGAATTTACGATCGTAACGTAGGATCCTCTTTCGTCAGGTTGTAAAGAACAATATTCGAGGTTGTGCGCGGCAAATACGCGCGGTAAAATATGCGTGCGTGTGTATTCGTGCGTGTGCGTGTGTACAAAAGTATTGAGAAACGATCGTTTAATTGTAACAAATCTAGTGACCGTGACGGGTTAAACCGGTATATACACGTGCGATATGGAAATCTAGTTTTTTACAATTACAACACTACGCATGATTTATCTAACTACCGTGCAAAGATAGAGAGATTCTGTTTGCACATATCGGTATCTATTGACAGTACGATGGATGATTCAATGCAATCTAGATTCACGCGTTCATCGGCCGCCCCGATCACTTTTATGCTTAACCTCGCGCCCTCCCGGCCCCTCCTCCCCCGTTCCGGAGAGAGTGAGTTTTATACGGGGATTTTTCGGCGATCGATTGACAGGCCGAAAGCCGATAAGAGGATACGTGATAATTAAAATATAGAAACGGTAACCGGCAATACCTCGAATACCGTGAAATGATTTCAGCCCGCCGCCGAATGCAATCTGTTCTCTCTCTCGCGATATCGATCGCGCGCTCTCCTCTCTATTTACGCATATAAATCCATATTTATGTATTATTTCTCTAGCCAATAACGGATTTCCAAGTCAAAACCGAAGGTAAACCACGGCCGGAATAATTCATGACGGCAAAAACTTAATGCGGCAACAATTTTAAAATATCAATCGCTGTATCCGCACGAGGAAAAAGGAAGGAAGACTCGCGGCGATGGTTTCGATTTCGAACCATGTTACAGCGAGGTGATCGGAGCGTATGATTAATCGACGGAAGAATGTTGTACGGGTATTTTTTGACAAGTAGTTTCAAAGAGCTAAGCACTTTCTCTTATATGTGTGTCACCCGACAAGAATATATATATATATATATATATATATATATATATATATATGATTGCAGATAAGACATGTTGTTATCAAACACTGTTACATAAACTCAAGGAGAACGTAACAAGGCGATAAACGTCGACAAGTAAAAACGTATTGCACTTTATTTTAAATTGTAATTATAGTTGCTTGTAATTCTAATTATATACAATGTGTCCGATAATTTTCTTGGTGTTCGTTGTAAAACAGGTAAAACTGAACAGAAAGGTTATGCACTATCTTGCAAAATTCGCAATAGCGGATGAAGAATCAATTAATTTGTGTGTTAAAAACAAAAAAGATATTTCTTAATGTAAAAAACAGTATATTTGAAACTTAATATTTCACTCAATTTTAATATTCAATTTTAATATTCACTCAATTATATTGACCACGTATATTATATTATCACGTATATTATATCCGCCAAACATATGCGATCGATATAATTGCCAACGTTCGCTTATATCGTGTGAAGCCGGATTTGCTCGTGAATGCGCAGTCAAGTTCTTTTGGATCTGTTAACCCTTTCGCTTCGAGCGCCGCTTATAAGCGGCGCGCACAATATGTCTTGTGCGTACGAGCGCCGCTTATAAGCGGCGGCCGCGCGATGTGTCGTCTGCAGTAAGAATGACAAAAGATCCGACTCACGATACGAGTGTAAAGAGTGTGATGTTGGTTTATGCGTAGATCCGTGCTTCAGAATTTATCATACTAACTTATACTACTAATCACTTTATATTAATATATTAACTTGTTTGCGGACAATAATTAATTAAAATTTAAATCTTACTAGTAACTTTTAAGTTGTAAATATTTTCATACCAAAAATGTAAATAATAATCATTATATAGTAACAAAGATTGTTTTATTTAGCAAAATTGTTACTTAAGACCTAGGAAAACGTATATAAAGCAACAACGCATATTGTGCGTATTCGCGGCGCGCGCGCCCGTATAGAGACAGTACTTCGGCGGACTGGACATCCGAAGCGAAAGGGTTAAAGTACTATGCAAAGTATATCATAAGCATAAAAGCTCGGTAGGATCTGGTAAAACTTATGACCCTTTAAATGCTTGTAAATTTCGAGAAAAATCGCCCAACTTTAGAAGGCATTTAGAGAAAAAAACAAAGCCGCCTATAAATTTATAACTATCTCATTACTTAGATCTATAAATAAGGTATCTTCACTGCGGCAGTTAGCTTGGCCGAACTTTTTCGAGTCCATCAAGTAGGTCTGCAATCGCAGTCATAACGTGACCAGGGATATTTAATGTGGCGTTATTCATGTTTATGAGTTTTCTACACGGAAACGGAAATAATTACGGCATAACGGAGTTCACCATTATATAGACCGAACATTAAACTACTTAAATATGTCAAGAGTTTATCATAATCCTAAAGTTGGTAAATTAGGGTTTTAAGCACAGATTTGGGCGTTTCGCCTCACTGTGCAGCGTGTCCAATCGCGTTAAGTCACTCGTGCCTGGCACTTTCGGGAGTTTCCGGAAAGTACCCGGCAGAATCCTCGTGGAAAATGGCTTTCGGCGAAATTTTCTGACATTTACAGGCATATCTCCGCTGTGTCGTCGCGCTACATTCGAAAGAATCGCTCTTTGATGCGAGCTACTGTAGCGTTACGTGACAAGTAGCATAACGGCTCCGCGCGTGGAAACCAGCGCGGCTCGGTGTTTATCGTATATATTCGATATACGACACCGCGAGAATACCCTATTGACTTTAACGTTCACTTGCCGCGTCCTCCGTCGTAAAAGAAACCCGTTATCCGCTATTATACGAAAGCCGACGACATCGCGGGAGGTAAAGTCGGATCAAATCGCCGGTGGCCTTCCGCGGTGGCGCGCAGTGGAACACGTAGAAAACGCGTCGTTACGGCAACATGTCGGGCGCTCAATGTCCGCTTGTCCGCCGGTTCGATTTCAATGGCTCGACTCGCGCCGCGGAAATTAACACGGAACACATCGGTCTCGGAAGCGCGCGCGAAATCAACGCCATCGAAATTTCACGAGCGAGCGAGCGAGCGCCGCGAGTTTCGGCGCGCGTGCTGCGATTCGCGAGATACTTGACGAAGAAGTGGAATAGAACGCGGGAAAGAACGGTGGGATAATATCCGGGAGGAGAGGTGTGTTTCGCGTGGATTTCAGTCGTCGCCTTCCGCTCGTCTCGTGTCTTTCGCGCGAGACAACCAAGGTGTATCGGGTGCGCAAATTAATTCGGTGCCTTTCTTCGTGAAATTTCAAGTTTATTTACGAAATATCCCGCGCAGCGAGGAGTCGTAAATTTCCGGCTGATGAGGTAGAATTCCACGCTCGCGCGTTTTACGAGGTAATAGATGCGAAATATCGCATTGGAAAATTATGAGCGCGGTGTGTGGTGGTGATTCGTACGTTGGCTCTCGCTCACTCCGAGGAAGAACACGAGCAGCCCCCTCCCCCGGCACAGCGGGGGCTTTACTCGCGCGCGCGCGCGCGCGCTTCGAAGCACAGCCCGAAACAGCCCGAAATTTCCCGCGCGACGATCCATCGATCATTAAAGTTTTCATTCTTCTCCCAGTGCAAACGATCTCGAATACTAACGGCTTTCGGTAAAGCCTTACCCGGGCGCGGCCGGTGTACTGCTAATTAACCACTAATTAACGCCGATGCCCTGCTTCGAAATTTCTTCCCGAAGTAATTTCGCAGGAAAATTCGCAGGCTCATAAACGATACGCGGTTGGCCCCGTTCAAGTGCTATTACGGTAGTTGAGCAGAGCTACATGTGCGACGATAGCCGCAGGGCAAAATTCAAAAGTGCAGAGGGGTTGCGCTCTCGGGGAGCGAGACTGGAAAAGAAAAAAGGAAAGAGGAGGGGAAGGGAGGAGGCGGGGGCGAGGAAAGTGCGGAGAGAGAGAAGCGACGTAATGAGGGCCAAAGAAAAAGAAGAAGGGAGGAAAGAGACGGATAGAACGGAGGTAGAGGAAGGAGAGAGCGGAGAAAGGGAGAAAGATGAAAGCTATTCCGCGCGCGGACGAGAGAGAGAGAGAGAGAACGAGGACATGGTTCGGCGAAGAGACGCGCGGAAAAAGGCAAACCGAGAAAGAACGGCCCGGGGAAACATAACAGGAGGGGTAGCTCGCGTGGGAGTGGAGTAGAACAACGGAATTAGAGCGAGTTACGCCGGACTCGTGTAGCTACGACGATGATGCGCCATTGAGAGCCGGCGAACGCTGTGTCCGTTTTAATCAACTTTGCAAAAATATTCCAGCGCGTCGCCGCGACAGCCATTAGGCTGAGTCTGATTTCCCAGATGGTCGGTCTTGCGTACATCTCTCGTATACGCCCTAATGTCCCTCTAATCAGCAACAGCTGACTCGGTCGCAACTCGACGACGAGGACGACAACGATGACGGAGCGTCGTCGTAGTTGCCTCCACCCGAGACGAAATCTTGATCATATGTAAAATCTTTAATTAATCTACAATATAATATATGAGCTAAAATAGCAAAATAGATTCACACATATATAATTTCAATTCTAATGATATAATATAACCTCTACTTTGGCTCTGAAAATATCTTAAATTTGTTTTCGCTGTTTTAGCGTTTAAAGTAGATTGTTGAAAGCATTAAAATTCGATCTGTCGGAAGTATAGATTCAAAAGAGAAGTTAAGAAGTGTCAATATCGTCCAAGTAGTAGTTTTAGATTAACCCATGATTTCCGATAAAACGGGACGGCTGCAGGATCACTTTCGCGCTATTTAAACGCTAGCAGTTTTAAATACCAATCTCCGCGTCTCCCGTTTCCGCAATCCTCGGCTTCGATCGCGAAACGTTCCTGCGTCCGCCTTTCCGCCTTTCTCTCCTCTCTCGCGGGATTCAATTTTTCACCGGAACGCGACTTCCCCCGCCGCCCGAGGGGGAGAGTCCTCGCGCGCAAATTCAACGTAAACATACATTTGCTTTTAATCTCCGAGTGCTTCCTCGGCCGTAATTGTCTCGTTAAATAGCTGAGGCAGCCGCGGAATGAGATAATAACGTTCCGCAAATGTAATTGTTCATTAAGTGAAACGCTCCCCTTTCACGCACTGTAAAAATTACAGTTCCGGCGTAGTCCGCGGCGGAACGACGCCTCGCCGTGACGCGCTGAAAGTGTTGAAATCAAGAGACAAGCGCGCGCTCGCTCCCTCACGTTCAACCGGCATTTTATTTTATACCACCACGTCGTCGGGCACGCACCCGTACATTAGCGCTTTGCGCTTATTCGAAGCGATTTTTCGACCGGCGCAATTCATCTCGCGGAAAGGGTCAAAGAGGCAACTTCCCTCCCTCGGGGACGAGAAGGTCTTCCCGGCATAATTAAATCCGGGGAAATTCGCGAAGTCCTACGGTTTCTTCGCGTTTCGACGAGGCGCGCAGAGAGAGAGAGAGAGAGCAGAAAAGGAGAAACTTTGGCACCCTGCAGATGAAATTTTCTGGCGTTTTGATCAAAGAGCTCGGCCGAGGACTGCAACGCGGTGCGCTCTCGAAATGTCGACTCTAACGAGACTCTCGCAGTGGTGCTACGTGTTTTGAATCCGAAGAAAAAACGATTGCGCATCCTCACCGTCGGCCACGGCGCCGTGTAAACTCTCTAAGGTGGTTCAGAGCCGTAGAAAATTAGATTACTTCTTTCTCCCATTCCTCCCCCTCCTCCCTCCCGCCCGGACCGTCTATACTCGTCGGACGCAAGAGGGAGGGGGAAGAAGGGAAGAATAAGAGCAGCTGTACACCGCCGAGTGGGTGAAATGTGTGTCTCGTCGCTGACGAATATTCACCGGGAGCGATAAATGCATCGCACCGTTTGCCGACGGCCGACGTTGCGGACAATTCTTAATAATCATTAAAGCGCACAATCAACGCGCGCGCGCGCGCTCGCGCCCAGCGCGAATCGTGGAACACATGATGTAATAAATTACCGACGGCACATATATTACACCGTAATGCCGCACATACATATCACGATGATATTACGCAAAATGAAATAATATGCTGCAATTTATTTGTTCAATTTGTGGAAATGCGAATCGCGTAAAATAATGAGCCGTTGCGCGCACGCCGGGCGAATAAACACGACGCGCGCCCGGATAAATCGCGACGTATCTCGCTTTTAATTCGGGGGATTAAGCGAAAATTCGCGGATGTGTAATTCAAAGCGCGGGTAGGCTTTATTTAAGGCGCGCGTGGAAAGCCTCTCCGCGTCCCGCGGGTTCGACGGTCTGAAAACGACCGGCCGAGGAGACGATTCACGAGCCACCGGGCTCAAGCCAAATACCTTTACAGCCGGTTGAAACAACAACGAACGGTGAGGGCGCGATCGAGGCCCGCGCTCTCTCGCTATCTCGTGAAATCGAGCCGCCATCGTCGTTGCGCGTACATTCCTGCCAAAGCCGGAATGGAAACTATTTCGCGCACAGCTCGAAGAAGGGAATACCCGTTCTCGCACAATGGTCTATTTTCGCGGTCGTTAAAGAGGCGGAAAATCCTCAAGCTGCTCTCGAGCGCTTCGGCGAGCGAGAGAAAGGGAGAGAGAGGAAGAGATAGGCGCGAGCGACGAGCGATATCTCGATAAATTATCGACAAGCCGGAAGCATCGGATCGCGACAGGAGGGGAGGAAAAAAAATTACTGTTTTATTCAATATCACGTAAGAAGCAGGACGAGTCGCGGGTGACGCTTATTGGGCCGAGGAGTCGCGCGATCGGAAAACGTTCGCTTACAGGCAGCGGGTATCACTTTAATGGCATTCTTAATAGTCGTAGGAAAGTTCCGAAGTTGATGCAATCTCAATTTCCCGGTTTCCTGCGTCTGATATATCAGTGATTTTCCAGGCTCTGCGTTATCGTGCGGAAAGTTCGCCGAGTCATGCCGGTCGGTCTCGCCTTAATAACCGCCTTCTTCTTGCCCGCTCGCGCGGACTCGTGCGAAGCCAGAACGGAGCGGTAACTCTGCCCAAGATGTTCCACGATTGATCGGCGTTCTCGACGTGTCATGCAAAATCGCGGCTTGCTGTTGCGATTTTTCCAATTGGAATTACAGGGCCGTGAAGAGCCAAACACGGCTGACGTAGCGCTATGATAAACGATATGCCGTTGAGAAAAAATTCTTAGGAGCAGTAACGCTTTTTGCTAGCGAACTTAACACTACCAAAGCGAAATGACCGTTTGTAATTTGTAATTTTTCTCTTGTAAAACTTACCCCAATTTCTAATGGCTGTCAAAAGTTTGAATAACGATCGCCATTATGATAGGATTGACCAGGTTCTAGAGTTCACGTTTCACGTTGGACGGCGGATAACAAATTATTTTCCCCTTATCTCATTATCCATTGGTCACACCGGGCATCGATCTCGTCGAAGCTGTTCGTTTTCCACAAGTAGAGCAAGCTCGCATCGAGAAAACTCGGAAGAGGTCCCGACGTTTTCCTCAATAAAATATCGCCCTAGATTCACGCGAGCCGCAAACATCCCGCACGAAAGAAAGGTCGTACGAATTTGGGTCCTCGGAGGTCAACGGACTTTATATATCAAGAGATTACTTCACTACGGTGCGTTCTCGATCGGCCGGCGGTCCCGTTCGCTGCTCAGGACTGCCGGTGCGAGACCTAATCGCGTGCCTGGCGCAATTTTCCGACTAACGGAATAAACACGCCTGTCCGAGTATGAATATGGCTCTCGAGTAATTGTATTCACGCGGAAGATAGAGGGGGATAGAGGAAGCATACGTAAAAGTGGAGGGATCGAGTGCAATTTCAAATGCGTCGCTTTTCGCTAAATTAATCGGCCAGCGTGTTGTCCAATCTGCGCTCTGTCGTCTTTCTCTCGTGAGAGAGTGAAATTGTCCGACGCACCGCTACCGCCTGAGGACGATGGCTTCGAAGTATCAAAGTAGACTCCAAATGGAATTTTCAGGTCGGAGGTAGGCTCGAAATTTCGATTCGGGGGGTATTAATATTTTTAAAATATTTGCCAAATCGCACGATAAAACTTGGTTTAGCGAACACGCTGAAGCTGTTAAAGCATGTATACGCGATACAAACACGGGGGGAAAAAAAATCAGTTTCAGTAGCTAAACTAGTTGCAGCATATGGACGCCTAAAACTTTAGCGGCGTAAGCAATTTTAATTGCTGCGGCACGTTTGCTGCTGTAACACGAGAGTTTGTTATTGCAGTAATTAAAATTGCTTACGCTGCTGAAGTTTCAGGTGTCCATACGTTACAACTAATTTAACTATTGCAGCTAATCTTCCTTTTTCCGTGAAAAACAATTCCGGAAGTGAATATTATACCGAGTATCACGAATAGTATCGGTGGACAAAGGCCGACAGAGTCCCCTGATGAGTGAACATTATTCTAAACGGAATTATAATGAAGTTCAAGGATTCCCCCGATTTTTCATTCACCCCGCCCGCGCGCGTACGTATATCCGTCTCGCTCGGAAAACTACATCGCTCGTTACGCTTGCCGATACGTTTGTTCGTGTGTAACGTTGATCGCCTGCAGGCGGCGATGTAGAGTCGCATCCAACTCCCTGACGGGACAACTGATGCGTTTCCAATACGGTTGCCTAACAGCGGTCTTCACTGCCATCGGAACGAACTCGCGCAGCGTGGCAGATAGCGATTACGTGCTTTTTTCCCCTCCCTTCTCCCGGAGAACTTTCGCGAAGATCGGCCGATTCCGATCGGTGGCGGAGCCCTTCCGGTTTTCGCGGGCTCGAAATGAGAAATTAATCACGGCCAATGCTCGAGTCGAAATTTTAACGCTATCTTTGTCGACCTATTTTAACGCTAAAACAGAGAAAACGGCTGAAACAGGAAAGATTCAAGACATCATCAGGGTGAAAGTAGAGGTTATATTATATTATTATAATTGAAATTGAACCTATTTTACTGGCTCAGCTCCTACTATGTTGTAGAATTAACACAGGGCCAAAATTTCGGCTCGGCCGCTCATATCCCCGCTCGTTCACCCCGGCGTCGTTGCGAACGCGTCGCACTTATCACTACCGGCGATAATTGCGGTCTTTCTTGAAAAAGTTGCGCGGCAAGCGGAGTTTCTTCTTGTCCGCGACTTTGCGCGTCACGATGCGTTCTCCAGCTCCACGAGGGAACGAAAGCAGGCGCGATGTGAGTGTGTGATGTGAGTGTGTGCACGACTCCCGTGCAGTCATTACATATTGCGCACACGCGTCGACGTAATAACGTAATATTATCTGGTCTCGCGCGCGAGTAAAATAAATTAAGACGAAGAAATATATTGCGCGCGATGTAACGTGGAAAATTAGCGGCCTCTGGCAAATGCAAAAAGCGGAACTTCGTAAAGAGAGCCTTCGCGAGAACGGCTTTCTCGCTCGCTCGCTGGCGCGCACGCGTTCTGGAACACGCTCTTCGTAATCCGGTTAACGAATAATTGAGGGAACTCTGTTTAGCGAAGGACGAGGCTAGTTCCGACCGCCGGCCGGGGAAAACACGTTCGCCGGCAGCAAACGAAGATGAAAATTACAGGGATCGGAGGAACCGGTGGCCCGCGTTACTGAAGGAAGACAGACGCTTCGTTTATATATAGATATATATATATATCTCGCGATCGCGGAAGCAGCGTTTACGCGCTCAGTTGTCCCGCGAGTTCCCCTCTCAGCGAAAGAGCGTTTCTCACCTTGTAGGACCCGAGGTTCTCGATCACGCAGGGCAGGCTCACGTCCCTTCCCAGCGCCACCGTGACGTTCGGTATCGGCTCGGCGAATATCGGCGGATCCGAGAGCGCTGCAACACACAATAAAAAACAACCGGATGAGACGAGGTGGATGTGTGAGCGCGTTTCACCTACCGGCCCCACTTTCCGTCCCGCTTCCATTCCGTCCGTTCGTTCGCTCCACATCTGTCCGGTAACCAGCGGTACTCTGGCGGATAGAAGTGGAGAGAATCGGACCGAATCGCGCAATTAACTTCGACCGATGTTTATGGAAGCGTACTTATATAATAGTTTAATCCGGAGAACGTAATTCCTATTGTCGACACCAATATCTCTCTCTCTCTCTCTCTCCCTCTGCCCCTCCCTCTTTCTCTGTCTCTGCCGTTAATTCAAAACAAATTTAGTGCAAAATTCGATGTCGCACGCGCTCACGCCATCGCGGATAATGCGAGTCCGCGGAATAATTCGAAAGCGCGATATAATTAACGATCGTCGTGCCGGCGTAAACACAGTGGCGCGATTAACTCGTCGGCATTTTAGGATATAAAGAAAGAAAAAAGCGCGAAATTGACGGCGTCGATAAAGCGATAATCACCGGCTGATCAATTCCTGGTGGGCCGCGGGGAGAGAGAGAGAGAGAGAGAGAGAGGAGGAGGCAATTGGCCCTTGCGTCGGCTCGTGAATTTTTCATCTTCGAACGACCGAACTGTCCCGCCGAATTGCGGTCAACGATAAACGAGGACCGTTCGAAGATAAATGAGCGAAAAACGATTATTCGGCGGCGGGTGAAGCGAGGTCGCCCGCCATTGTGTCACATCGCGTATGAAACCCGCGAAATCGAGTCGATACCTCGGCGGATTTNTCCCCCCCCCCCCCCCCCCCCGACTCGCACGCTACGTTCGTTCCCGTGTTGTGTCGCGCGCAAAGTGAAATTCAGCGTTTGAGGAGGTTGTAAAGTGAAATAAGTCCAATTAAGAAGTCGACGAAATTTATTATATATTGCGCACACGAGAAAACATGATAAGCTAGTTGCTGAATTGTAATATACGGTCAAGTCGAAATTTCAGTTCTACCATTAAGTCTATTTAGGTCTTCATTAAGTCTTCAAAAGTCTTCTTTTGTAATCCCTTTGATGCTACAAATGGGAAGTTATTTCCGTTTTCTCTACTGACTGGACTCGAGGGTTTAGAACTAAGCAGACTTAATGTAGGACTGAAATTTCTTGATATATTCATCGTTAGTACCGTGTGATATGTGTACCACTCGGGACGAGAAAGTTAATTACCTGGCCCGACTCGGCACAACACGACGCGACACGCCATCCTTCTTTATTCCATCGGGGGTTTGTTTATTTAATCTCGCGCTTCTCGTTTCACAGAGAGAATGCTTATTAGCATCGGGTGCTAGTAATGGACGGATTAATTATTTGCACTCGGACAAATCGATTTCTCGGTGGCGGGGGGGGGGG
>NW_014554712.1:1474046-1530121 GCF_001313825.1 Dinoponera quadriceps | reverse complement strand
CCCCCCCCAAATCGATCGGCGAACGAAGAAAAGCGTGACACGTGTGTTGTTACGTTCAGAATTGCGCTCGCATTCGCCGCGCTTACCGCACGACAGCGACGGCGTTAAAAAGGCGCGGCCACCGCCGCCGGCGCTCGATGTTACACCATCGCGCACGCGATAGCCCGGCCGGCCCGGCCGACCGCGAGAAAAATAGTCCGCGATTTATGTTATCGTAGCGACGAATGAAACGGTTATTTTATATATCGCGTTAATAATTCCGGACAGGAAATATCCCGCTAAAGCTCGTGTAATATTCGGGGAAATATTTTGGAACGCTTAATCCAACGTTCGCTTCGTGGCCGCTCAAGTTTTTACGCGAGCGCGCGCGCGCACACGCACGCACGCACATACGCGCGCGCACTTGGAACGATCAATTACCATGCAAACGGCAGCATCGCGGAATTCGAGTTTAAATTTATATAGCCGCGATACTTCCCGTTTAAAGCCGAACAAAAACGCATATATCGTTACAGCCGCGGGGCCGGTACCCTTCTCCCCTTCCCAACGGCGGCAGCAGATAGTGCGTAACGCATAGAATATTAAATGCACAATATTTTTATCATTATTATTCCCGTTGTGCGCGCCGGCGTGTGCGTGTACGCCGGTATATTCAAACGATGTCACGGGATAATCCTTCATATTCTTTCGCACTTGGCGGCCGCAAAAATNAATTTTACCGCTCGCGTGTGACGAACGTCACACTCCTGACTTTCGTTTTAATAAACACGTCATCGTACGGACGTCTCGGTGTTCGTCGAAGCGCCACCCGTTACCTCGTTGAGCTAATAATTCGAAAAATTTCCGTTAATGAATTCGGTTAGTGAATTTTCATTATCATATCATATTCTGATTATCGATAGAATATTTTCTGATTATCGATAGAATATTTTACTGATTCAATATAGTGACATTTTCATTGATTCGATCAGTAACATTGTCACTAATTCAATTAGTGACATTTCCATTGATTCAACCAGCGGCATCGTGACTGATTCAATTAGTGGCATTTCCACTGATTCAATTAATGATACTTTCACCACTGATGCGACTTAAGAGAGCGGGCTGTGTCGCTTTCGATTCCGCTTTTGATTCCGCGCAACGTGAGCACGCGCGAGGGAAAATAACAAGCCGAGAAAACGGGAGGCATCGGTTCTCGCGCGGTAAAGCGATCGACCAGGACATCCTCCGCTCCGGCGGCGGCGTGTGCCGGCGCGAAGAAAATCAAAGGCGTTGAAAGGAAGAGCGAGCCGCCGATGGTGGAAGAGAATCGGTGGTGGAGGTGTGTGTCGTCGTCGTTGGCGGTGGTGGTGCGTCGACGTCCACGTCGAACGACGACGACGACGACTCCGAAGAAGTTTCGGAGGTGGTGCACTCAGGAGTGAAGTAAGAGGGCAGTTGGCTGGCCGCTCGACCGGAAGAGGGCAACCGTCAATTCCGGTGGAAGACTTCGCGCTGGCCGGAAGTGCACACACACTCTCTCGCGCGCGCGTCACGGGCGTAAACTGTCTCCGAACGTCCTGAAATCTTGAGATCGCGCACGGATATCACCCGACGACGACGACGAGTGGATCACGATAAACGCGATTTCGATTCGACTTTCGCAATTCTTCGACCCGAAAATACCTCGTCCCCGAGTGTGTTTGTTTGCTGTCGAGCCTCCGTCTCGCGTTAAATCGCCAGAAGCTGGCAATCTATCTCCAGCGTTCGTCTGTTCGCGACAGGACACGCCGAGGTCCTCTTTGCAGATTGCGACTTGAGAAAAAAGAATCACGTGAATATAGTAGACTGCGATCTTTAACTCGACCAATATCAAAATCCGAGCGAGAATTTTCGATATTTACGTTTTCAATATTCATGTTACATGATTGCGAGATACGATTCGAAGAAGAGCGAGCTAATTACTGTATGTTGGTAAGGAAAATATGTTAATTTAACATTATATTTATTAACACATATCTGTACACTTTTTAACACATTCGCCATAAAGTAACGCGAAATTTCGGTGAATCGTTTTGAACACAAATTTTTTACTATATTATTTTTGTATATCAAGTTATTTTCACTTCCTAATAACGATGCGCAAGATGCTAGCGCGGTGATAGAGCACGCGATCGACGCAAAATGATACATCATCATTATCAGGTTGGCAAGCATCTAGCAAAAGATAGTGCCCACCCATCGATACACACACATATCGACATGTTATCAATGTCTACAATGATAATCTTAATCCTTCCGACTTATCAGTGAAAAAACGGCTTTTTTTCACGTCGATATCAAACCGATTGTCACGAATGAAAAATTTGCGCAAGTTATAGCCAGGAGGGTCGCGAACGAAGTATCTTCGCGAGTTCTGCGCACCTTCAGTGCACGAGGAAGGATCTTCCGGGCCATAGGAGATCAGGTGAGTGGTCGAGTTCCGAATTCAAATTAATATTTAGCCGGCGGAAAGACAAATTACCATGCGGCGCCTATTGCATTATGTAACACACAATTTATATTCCTGGATATCCGTATAGAAAAATAACTACAAAAATATAAGAAAATTACTGGTATACTATTGAAAAACTATTTTTCTCCAATATGCCAGTAATTTTTTCGTATTCTTCCAGTTTTTCCGTATTAACAGACTTGCAGCGAAATTTCACCGATTTGTAATGCTATACTTATAATTATGGTCACCAGTGACTATCGAGTATTCTCAATGATAATACACTGACTGTACTTTAGAGAGCGCTTATGAAGATATCCTAGCAACGACAGATATCAACTGATAGCGAGAAGTGTGTTTTTTTTAGCGCGCAGTTCTATGTTACTTGCTGCTCGCTGCGTTACTCCGCTTCTAGAAATCAATTGATGCTCATCGTTACTGGGACATCTTCAGAAGTAAGTCATTTTTTTTATACAAAGCTCAGTCTACTGTTTCTCGTGCAGTCGTTAGCTTATGCGGAATTAATTCCACATCAATTACTGCGAATTTTGCAAAATAGCACAGGATTTTTCTATTCAGCTTACCCCTTTCTACCTGCACACAACGGATCTCGAGAAAGATTTCATACACCCTGTATATTTCTTAAAGTTACACGAGAATGTTCACGAGAGATTCAGAAGTGAATAGTTTTTCGAAATTCACGACTACACTGTAAATCACTTTCACGGATCAGCTCTCAAATGTCTCCCATCGTGTTCTCGTTATAATGTCCTTGGTAGCGACATTTAAGTTCAAAGTTCAGTATATCCTGATATAGAATGCGTCTGTCGAATGCTTGCAGTGCTTAACGCCATTTCTGCGTGTTGGTGGTGTATGTGTGTGTGTGTGAAATATGCAGATACGTATCCACTTAGGAAGCTGGAGCAAAACTGAAGTGGTGCGTTTAAGGCCGCTATATTTATATTGTTTATTACCGGAAAGTTCTAGAACGAGGGCTCTAAAAGGTTCCGGAAGTTGCTACAAGTTTACTCAGCAACTTATCAATCTCGAATGTTCCGGAAAAAAAAAAAACTAGCATAGATGTAGAATAGGTAAATGTTTATTTTAGTTCGTGTCTTGTTTCCTTCTGAGTTTATGTAAACGAAAATATATAAATTTGCACGTTTCTCCGCTGAAAATAGATAAATATCACAATATCGCTGTCCTGATCGCAAAGGCAAAGTTTATGGTCATGGTAATCACTTTTTTATACTTTTGAAGCGTAAGCGATTAGGAAATAACAGTCTTCAACCCGGGAGCAAAGAATGATAAAAAAACTTTTTGTCACACAATGTTATCTCGCGTTATCTAATGTCGGTCTAATTCAGTGGGTATCTACTGTTATTTCATAGTGTTGTCCCGAGCGCGCTATATCGTATGTGGCGGTGGCGATGATGTATCGAGCGACGCGCGAAGGAAAAATCAATCGAGTGGCGAGTCGGCGATTAACCCCTTGACATACAAATTAAATGGAACTTAATGCGACCAAAAAATACTATTTAATTTCGCTCAACTGAACAGTTACGTGAAAGCTGAGAAAGAGTACATTTTATTTTGAAATTTGGATTTTTATTAATCAGATTGATGTTAACAAAGAACATCTAAATAACATTAAAAAATAATAATTTAATAGTTCTGTACAGTATGGAATATTTCGAAACATTTTGGAACATGTAAAGGAACTAAACATTTTTTGCACTGCCACGTTGTTTCACTTCTTATGTTGTTTTTTACGCACACGCGGCATCTCTTTGTAGGTAATTTCTCATCGTCACTTTCATATAATGCATCCAACTTATACATGTTACAGGGATTATTTATAATCTTTACTAAACTCAAATATTGGCTAGTATAACATTCACTGTGCAAGACTCCTGCTAAACTGAATGTTATTTTGAGTGTACTCCTTCTTATATGTTTGATGCTTTTTTGTTCTTGGGCCATCTCGAACGTTATAAACAAACGAGAATCGACGCACGAGTGAAGCAACTATGTAATCTAATTGTAAACTGCACGGCGTCCGTCGAAAAAAGCGCTTGACGAGTCAGACTCGTCAAAGTCTACAGTGGCCCATGAAATGAATGACGAGTCAGACTCGTCATTGTATGTCAAGGGGTTAAAAGGCTTTCATTTCGCAAACGGCTACTCTCCTTCGACGGCGCTGCCGCGCCAAAAGAGAAAGATCGGACGCACTCTATTTGTAACACGTTGTATATTTAACAAGGTGGATTCCCCGGTCATCTCTTTTCCGTATACGCGAAATTGCTGATAACGGTGACTCGTGACTCATAAATATGCATAAGTTTTTAAACCGTAAATCTATTACCGCCAAATGTGTGTACGGCTGGCGCAAAATTTCACGACGCGCGAATTTAGTTTGACCTCGATAAGTGGCGTTATAATTTATGTTAACGAGATGGCCGAGAAAGCGCCGATAATGTTTTCTTTCTTTTTCTATTTGGTTTCATTTCTTTTATTACCGCCTCTGCGCAACAAAGAGAAGAAGTGCGCGATCGCTTATGTGAAAGTTCGAGCGCGCGCGTGATAATCGCCCGAATGTTGAACATGCGCCGGCTAACGGTGTATGTGTGTGTGTGTGTGTGTGTGTTGCCGTTTTATTTATTTTTAATTCGTCGAGATCGCGCGCTATCGATTCCTCGCGATCGCGTTCCCCCGGCTTTATCCCCGGTGTTCGGGTTCGGTTCGAGTTTTCCCTTTAAAAATCACAGCGTTCGACGCATGTAACGCTCTCCTCCGCTTTATCCGGCGCGTCGGTGAATCGCCGGGTAAGGCCGCCGTCGCTCAATCGAAGTTATAAAAGCCTCCCGAAGTTCACGACTGAATGAGACAAAAACCGAGAACTTGCACACTGCGAAGCCGCATTCCACTTTTTCCACCACGGGGAAATCTCTTAATCGACAGCGCACCGTAATACTCCCCCGGAGTGTGTAGCACACAGAAGAAGCACACCCACACACATAAATTTCAGTCCCGGTAATGAATGCGTCCCGACCAAAAATCGTCCGAATCGAAGCGCTCCGCTTCGCTTTGGAAAATTTCATAGGTACGCTGAGAAAAAGTTTTCTTCACATTTAATCAGTTTTATCGCGGCTAAACAAACCTCCAATTATTGCATCTAAACAAACGAATACGTATCTTTATTTTGAATAAAAAAATTATTTAAAACGGAAAATAACTTTCTCATGTTATAAAGAAATTATTTGTTTCATTTCATATATTTATTGTGACCGAATAATATTTTATTCGGTTGAAAGATGTTGTTTCAAATAATAGCGTTCCTTCTGTCAAATAATAGAGTTTTCTTGAATGAGACAATAAAATGTTTACGCAAACAAATAATATTTCATGTGAGTATATGTTGTTTCTATGAAGCAAATTTTAGTGAAATAAATAGGAATACTAAATAGGAATACTAAATAGGAATACTAAATAGGAATACTAAATTTAAAGAAACTTTTTCTTCTGTGTCGAAAGTTCGAAGGAACGCGCGCTCGACAAGAGAATCGTTCTCGGCGTGTTCCTCTTCTTGGGAACGATTACTCGTGACGAATTTCCGCGCACGCGACGTGTATCCATCGACGGCGCCGTGTTTTCTAGAGCGATAGATATTTAGATAGGACGTGTGTGCTAATGGAAGCCCCACACGGTGTGTAACAGTATGGAAATTGCAAATAAGATTGCAGCGCTGTAATGGTGAATACGTGAAAAGTAAAGTATAGTCGCGTGCATTCGGATAACCGCACACTTCGGCGCGCGTCCGCATCCGTGTATTACGAGGAAACTTGAATATCAATTTAATTAATTCAGTAATTGATCGATCCGTGGATCGATTCAATTTAATTTGTGGAAACACAATCGCAGAAGGCCTCAGCGCGCTCCTCTCCGAACGAAGAAAATACACGATATGATGTAGAGGTGGAGAAAGTGCGGATAATGTAGAATAGCGCGAGTAATATGGAATACGATTTCCAGCCTGTTAAGTGTCGAAACTTAACGGATAGCAGTGGAATTATTAACTGTTGAACCCCTAATCTAACCTACAAAGTGATAACTTAATATGAAGTCGCCCCATAAGCGCATAATATTCCTAGAATGTTATATGAATATTATATACAATATTAAAATAATATTTTTATAATATTCTTATGTTATAAACAATATTTGGCATCGCAACTTAGTAAAAAATTAATTTCAATTATCTTCAATAGCTCTCGAGTTATCTTAAAAAAAAAAACTTTAAATTTGTTCCATGATAACCCACAATTCCTCTAATTTCACATGAAAGCAATACGTCGAAACTGTTGCGCATAGATACCGTTGATTCTTCAACTTTCATAATCGATTTTCTCGGAAACGCAACACTCCCCTCTACCCTTCCGGAAAAGAGGACACATGTCGCGGTGTATAATCACAAATTGGAGAAGAGAAGCACGGACGAACATAAGATAGGTAGGAATCTCTTGTTTCTCGTCTGGCTTTTATTTTTAAGCGGGATTCGTAAAATATTATTACACCGGGACACTGCGTCACAATTGACATTACGACGGTCGTTGTACCAGATATAACGCTGAGAGTGAATGCACCGTTGTTACGCAATGTCCGTCGCTAAAAGCGGGCTCGCATTTTAGCGATAAAGACGATAAAGACGATATTTATGTAGGTCGAAGTCATCAATTATTCAAGAAGCCATAATTATAATCGGCCGGCCACTTCCCCCTCTCTCGACGAAGCGAAAAGCGATCACGCCGCTTCCGTGGATTCGCGAAAAAGGAAGAAAATGAAAGAAGTATCCACTGTGAACGCACATTACAAATTTCCTCCGCGTTGCCCGAACGCCGTGCATAATGTATCGTATTTAATATGCTTCCGATATGTAAATCCCAGTGCGCCCTCCTTGCGTGTTGCAAGAGAGAGAGAGAGAGAGAGAGAGGAATTACACGGATATATACACACACGCCCACACACACAACGCGATGCGGTATGCACAGGCTTCTCATACGCCGTATAATATTTTAATAACGTATTCTGAAGCGTTGATCGGAGCAAACGAAGAATCCGAACGCTGACGGTGCGGTAGTTCAAGCCGGCCAATGTCGTCGCGCGGAATTGGCGCACTCAAACTCGTAATCGAACGCCCTGCGGACGCGCACCAATCCCGTTATCGATTTTCCAATGCGGGGCAGACAATCGTTTCTCGCGATTCGCTTCATATCGATCCGTCGAAGACAAGGATGGTCTCGGTGTAACCAGTGTGACCTTGAAATTTCTTCGTCGGGCTTTTTAATCTTTCGAGGACGCCAAGGACGCGTATATACGCCCCTGACGAATTATCCCGGCTCTTTTTTTCTCCAACTTTTTTTCGACGCGAGCAACAGTTATCGAGCGTTGCGATAGGCACGTGTATTCGTATTCTTTCACGTGACAGGACGGTTGCAACATTTCTTTTCCAATAAGCTTCAAAATGCATCTCATTTCCGACAAAATTCGTTTTTTTTTTTTCAGTAATTTTCAGAAGATCACATTTTCCTACCGGATACGAGATGCATTGCGAAACTCATGACAAAAAAAAAGTGTGTTGCAACCGTTTTGTGACTGGCCATACGCGGAAAAAAGGAAAGTGCCGTTGCATCAATAAAATTGGCCGGGGAAAATATTGTAGTAAAAATTACCACAAGATTATAATACTGGATTATATCAAAATTATGACTGAAATTACGACGTGTATTGTAATCTTTAGCGATATATATCATGTGTACATATCACTAAAGATTACAATAAACCGGAATTTTCGAAATGGTTATGTTTGTTGTAATCTTTAATGATGTGTACACATGATATATTTATATCACAAGGATTACAACAATCATAATAATTTAGATGATAATTCCGGTATGATCCAGCATTGCAAACTTTCATGATAACTTTTACTACAATATTTTCCCCGCGTAATTGGAATAAATCTCCTCGATTCAGTGGTAACATCATTGAAACTCTCCTCTCTCTCTCTCCCCCCTCCCCCCTCTCTATAACTGTCCTCATTATAAAGTTTCGCACATTTTTTCGGCGATACGCGGGAGAATTTGCGCATCCAAGGACGGAGACGGAAACATGCATCGCCCAGTTCCCGCGGGTCGATTAGATATCGAAAAGGAAAACATGTGCACAATCGTGCGCACGTTGTACGTTACACACGGCAACATGAATGTGCGATATATTTCCGATTTACCGCCCTTTACGTGGGCTGCCGTGCCGCAGACTCGTCATCGCATAGGCACCTATTCGCAAATGTAATAACAGCGACGAGATCTTCCCGAGATGTCGAAACACGAGAATTACCGCTGTTATTTACCGGCGTGTGCGCGTGCAGAATGCGCAAGCCGGGAATCATAAAACATACGAACACGACACGACGATAGCGCGCGCGAGTCGGCCAGTAGCGCGCATTTTAATTACGGCCCGCCACGTATACGCGTGTGTACACACCACACATACATGTCCCTTTCCGCGCGTGCGATTTTCATCCGAGCGTCGGATTCCGCGAAGCGTTTTACTTTTCCGTCACTGAAGCTAGCCTGGGTTGGGTAGATAAGTTAGAGAGTCTACGCTCTGCTTAACCAGTCGGGTCGGGGCTCCTGAAGCGGCAAGGCGTGTGCCGTCGCGACTATGCCTCTCACATTGCTCGAAATGTCAGTCGGCGCACGCGTGTGGTGCAATCGATGGAAACACTTGCTCCTGTGACGACGCGCGAGCTAATGCAAAAGAAGCGTATTCTGCATCGCGCCGGAGCCACGTAGAGAGAAAGAGAGAGAGAAAATGTGTGTGTGTGTGTGTGTATGTGTGTATATATGTGTGTGTGGTATAAACGCATAACGGATAAAATATCGTAATCTCCTCCGTAGTGCCCTCCGCCGTCTCGCGCTACGAGATATCGAGGACGGTTGTTCGTCGCGATTCGATTGTTGTGACAGATAGACAGACAGAGGGAGAAGAAGAGAGGGAAAGAAAGAGATAGACCATGTACGTAGCAGGTGGGGTAATTGGAATCATATTGCCGTAGTATTGTTGAAAAATGCGCGCAGGTCCGTCGCGCAGCGGTGAGTCAAAGCTATCGCAGGATTATGCAATATAAAACGCCTCTCGATAATCTTCGACAAACTTCGTGCGATACCGTGTACTCTCTTAATCATACCGTCGGATCGCCCACACGTAATTCAGCGCGCGAACGAATCAATATCGCTAGAGCGCGAGCGAGAGCGACTGCGCGAAAAAAAGGCACGATGATGTTAATTATATATTGCTTAATTACCTGTACCAAAGCAGCGCGCGCGCGATGACGGTGTAATCTATCAATGTTAACGCCGGCGGGCACGTACGTACATACTCCTGGCGACCTCGCGCACCACAAAAGCCGTGACCTCAAATGCACCGGCACGGAACCTCCCGCATTCATGACGTAACGTCTGTGAAAAAGTGTTGGCGATGTTTCAATTATCTCGGCGCTCCGGCGCTTTATTGATCGATGAAGACATGACAAATCACCGGGTGAATTTAATACTCGCGTATATCTTTCTATCTCTCTCTCTCTCTATCTCGTCTACGCAGGAGAGAAAGAGAGAGAAGCGTCTCGAGGACGCGCGTCGTGCAGATCTCTTACACGTGTTGTGCGCACATCACGCGGACCCGTGTGAGCGCAAATAATAACAAGCAAAGATTTATTCGCACGACGGTAAGGCGGAGAAGTTAACCCTTAAATGCATGAATTTTTGTTATTACAGAATTTTTTTTTTTAAGTTCATAGGTAGTCCCAGAAAATGAGAAAAATATTTTTAAAAATGCGAGGCATTTGTTGAACATTGCCTTTGTGCCTTTTGGATCGTACATTTCGTTCTAAGGAAGAATTTGGTCTTCCACGTTTAGATGTGCCTTTGATCTCGACAAAGAGGAAAAATAAATATGTTGCAACACTATGCATTTAAGGGTTAATGCGCTTATTAACGAATCGATTGCCAATCTAATCGCTTGCGAGACAATGAGCGAGCGAACAGCTCGAGAAGAACAAGCTCGGCTTAACACAGCGAGATTTGAATGCGTCACGAATTCCGTTAACTGTATATCCCGTGTCTGCTGGCTCCATGTGTTGCCTATGCTTATCATCGGACGTTGTTATCATGCCGATACAAATATCTAGCCCGTTAGCGGATACCGTTACTGTTCCGTTTGACACGAGCCACGAAACCACACGGTACTGTCCCGCGGAAAGTGTAACAATCCTGACGATCTGTTCGATTCTTCGAGAACTCGAGTGTGCCTTCGCGTTCGTGCACGCTCGTTCGCGAAGACCGTTTTTTTCCGATGCGGCGATTTTTCCGGGAACGAATCAAATGGGCGCTTAATTGCAAGTCACTTTGCGATAAATTGACCGTAATAGAGACCGAAGTGGTGTATGATGTCACCGAAGTGTAGCAAAGGAGGGTCATGATAAATGTAAGTAAACATTTATTGGACGAATTCATCAGATTTATTTATCGGATAAGGAGCGTAATGAAAATAAGAACGACTGATATTAATACCGTGCCCAGTCACTTCGATCCTCGTCTTCGCCGATTACCACGCGCACCCAGCGGGCGGTGATTCGCAAACGCGATCATTTGACATTCTTCTAAACCTTTCTCGGAAAAAAATGTTCTCGAACGGCCCCGCAAACGAGTTAGAACGATAAACGCTGCAACTGCGATTACGACGAAGTAATGAGTATTTAATGGGAAAACGATTATTAATCAAAAACGCGCGTACATCTCTCATCGGAATGTATCGTCCGACAGATCCATCGGGAAAAACTTAACTTTAAATTTAATTTAAATTTAATTTAAGCAATGAGAAAAGTTATTTGTTACTTTTCTTTTTTTATTATCTTAATCTCATTCTCAAGGTATAGGTCAATGGATTTTGCCTGAAATATTCTCATAGTTATATTTACAACACATATTTGAATGCATATATATGTATATATTTATGCTAAGGGACGAGTAACAGCGAACGAGTTTTTATAGGCTTATATTATGAATAAGACGGGTCACAGCCAATTTTTGTTGCACAGATTAGATCTCTAAACGCCCAAATGAAGAATAAATATTAGTTCCCGATCAATAAAAAAAAACCCACTGCGACGTGAGCTTCATTTACCGACCGTTGGGGTCCGAAAAGACCCCAGGTGACTGTCCCCAGGTTAATCGCGATTCTGTCGGAGATAATCAGGCAGGAGTAATTGTAGTAGAAAATTAATCGTTAACTATTTAATTTCCCGCGCTCGCTCTACTAACCGCCTTCCGGCTTGATGTAATCATTCATTATTGCCAATTGGGGATTAAATGGTTCAATTACATATTCGCCTACAATATTAACTCGCCTGAATATTGAATGTGATCGATAGGCGTTCGCGTAAATACACACGCCGATTTTGCCGTATTTATATAAAGTAAATCTATTAAACAGGGATAAAATAACAAATGCGCTCCCCGCTCTCCCTCGCTCCGCCGTTCTGCGGGTCTCGTCCCTGATAAAACAACAGGAGCAGCTGACATTTGACGTATCGTGCGTCATATAACGCCATTAATCCCGCCGTCGCAACCTGTTTTTACGCATCTCTCGTTTCTCTCTCCGTCCCTCCCTTTCTCTCTCTCTTTAAGCAAAGTTACAATTTATTTCATTTCGTTCGTCATTCTCCTGCTCCTGTGTTTCGATGATCGCCTAATTAAAGCGCTTAGATTATTAAAGCTTAATTAACGGGATTTTAGCGATCTGTTCATTTGTCTTCCGCCTTTTTTCGCTCGCGCACAGTTTGCGGTGTTAATTAACCGTTCCGTCCGTCTTGCACGTCCAGCGCGCGCAACGCGCCGGTGCAACTGCGACGTGAGATTAAAAACGCGGGCTCTGGACAGCGAGTAGACAAAAAGAGAGAGACCTATTCATTCACGTTCGATATCATGAGAGAACAATTTTTAATCAAACGAAACCTCGTGCGCTCCCGTCGTCTCTGCTGCCTCTAACTGAGGCTCTGTCGATGTACCGGCGTGGAGCAAAATGAACGGACGAACATCCATCCCCGAAAGAACATCAAACGTTTACGATCTTTTGAAGGAACTCGATTATTATTCGTCCATGAAAATTTTGCTGTTTCGCGCAAAGGGAGGGAAAGGGGGGGGGGTGCCTTTCATCGCGCAAGTTTAGCGAATTAATCGCTCGTTCTTCGACATCGGGGAGAGGTGAGGAGGAGGGGGAGGAGGAGGCAATTGCGCCTCGTATCTATTCGGAACTTAAAACGCACGTTTACGACTCGCATTTCAGGTTTCAACCCATTGCGTTACAGCCGCGCTCGCGCGCGAGAAAAGAGGGAGAGAGAAAGAGAGAGAAAGGGACGTTTCATGGGTTATCGGATTATTAGAGCGATTACCTCGTTATAAATCGTTATGTCATTAGCGATGTAGGAAACTGCTCTCGCTCGTTATAAATCGTTCCACCGTTACACCGTAACACTGTAAGAAAAACGGAGACAAGTCGATTCAACCGTCGCGAGAACCCGTCGAGTCACGTGTCAATAAAGCTTCCGATTCTTCTGATCCGTACAGGTATCGCGCGAAGACGAAAGAGGGCTCCGTCCGGCTCCCGACGAACTTCCACACCGGCGTTAATGAATCAGAAGTGAGTGTGCGATCGGTGTGGGCGTTCTCGCGCGGGAAACGCACGGAGTGACCGGAAGCTCCAGGTGGAAGATTCGAAGGACGTCTCTCCGAGGATTCAGTGGTGCGTTTCGATCGAAGATTCGTTTCGAGGCGCAGAACGCGAAGCGAACGTCACAAAATAGTGCATAAAATACGGGCAAACAATAGAGGGAAAAATTCTTCTTCTCCTTCACGAAAACAGGAAACAACGACCTCAGGACAGAACAGCGAACCGGCCGTGCACCAGTTACCTCGTTCGCCGTTAACTTTACGCTTCGAAGCCAAATAAACCGGAGAAAGAGAGAAGTTCCAGTACGGATCGTCGCCGCTCGTGCGGGGAAAGAGGAGCGATCGGCGACGCTATTTGCAACGGAATGCCGTAATTGTACGTGAGAGATCGAGCATTAAGTGCGACGAGACTATCTCGCGAGAGTGTAACGCGCGTGCCGATTCGCAACGTGGGCGATATTTCATTCCGTGCCTTTTTCGAGCCGGAACTAAATCTAAGTTTAGCTGAACGAGGAAGTTCTCCTTACGCGCGACTTGTCTACCTCCACACGGAGAACGTCTTGGCAGGCTCTACGTTTCTCGCGAACGCGTACACGGGCCGCGATATCTCTCTTCAAACCGCATTTGTGTGCGCTTCGCACGAAGGTCTGTCTCTCCTCCGTGATCCGAGGCGGCTTTTCTCTTCCACGAGCACCTTCATTATACGAGTGCTTTCCGAGAGAGAAAGAGAGAGAGAGAGGGAGAGACATGCGCGAAAAGTGTATTTGTTACGCCGATAACCGATAGTCCAAATCCGTCGAACGCCATCCGCGCAAACGAGATCCGATAAATTGCGTCGAGATCTCTCTCTCTCTCTCTCTCTTTCTCTCTATCTATCTATATATCCTTCTCTACACGAAGGGTTATGCCTCCGACGCGATGCATGGGCCGATCAGTCGGGCGCTCGTAGCGACGAATCTACGGACATGATAATACACCGTGTGCACACCGTGTCGGACGACGATGATGCGCCAGGTCGCTGCTCTTGTCCCACATATTTACGATGACATCAGCCGCGATTAACCGCCGCAAGAAACACGGGGAGCGCGTCCACGAGGAGGAGCAGCGACTGCAGCAGCAACATCACCGGCACAATGAACAAGAAATTGTACTTCTTCATCGGCCTGATCGCGGTATCGATCCTGATGTTCTGCCTCTACCTCTTGAGTTTCTACGACGTGGAGATTCCGAACACGTACCACAAGACGTACATGATCCGCGATACCGATCTCGACGGCGACAACGCGACCGACTGGCCCGACGAGAGGATCGAGCGGGCGAGAGAGTACCAGAGGGCAGGCGTGAAGACGATCCTCCTGTGGAACACATTATTCGGCGATCGGAACTTCTATTTCGGCGAGGGCGATATCTTCCGCAATTGTTCCGTCGACAAGTGCAAGATCTTCAATGACCACGACCACCTGCACGTGGAGGACTACGACGCCGTACTCTTCCACGGGAACGAGCTGAGCGCGTACGAGGTGCCGCTGATGCGACGCAGGCAGCAGTTTTACGTGTACGTTAACCTGGAGAGCCCGGCCAACAGGGCGGTGCCCTACAAGTACTACGAGAACTACTTCAACCTCACGATGACGTATCGGCTCGACAGTGACATACTCTGGTCTTACGACAACATTGAAGACGCGAAAACCGGCGACCTGCTGGCGCCCGCCGAGAATCCCGACTGGGGTGTTTATCAAAACGGTACGGGTATCCTTATTTCGTAACAAAGGGAACATTTATCTTGAGCAACACGGTACACTGATCATTTATTTGTTAAACTTATATACCGCGATCAGGATGTACCCATACTGACGTTAACATTTATATATTAATTAATTATCCGTATATCCAGCAAACAGCAATTAATACTCTTAACAAATCTTGCCGCTGTCCGAACACATTTTTCCTCGCTGTCGCTACACCGACAAACATTTGCCGTTCTAGCAAAATTTGTTTTCCCCGTGCAAATTTGTCCCAATTAAGGAAATTTTATCAAAGCTAAGAGAATCTTTCAGTCCGTGCATTCTCTTTGTCTCACGCTTGCAGCCGGTTTCAATTGGCCGGAATGATTAATCAATTGATAGACCACACGCTGCAATTTGCCGGAGTCGCGCACGTGCGCGCCCGCGAACGTGCCGATGACGAGTTCGTCGGACGCGCGCGCGCGCCTTCTCACGTGTACAAGCAGGCCACCGGGCGCGCGAAAACTAATCAGTTTCCTGCAGGTGTAGGGGAAGCGGTGGACGAGACGATATTGGACGTCGTCAGGGGGAAGAGCAAGCCGGTAATTTGGTTTGTAAGCAATTGCAACGCCAAAAGTGGCCGGCTGAAGTACGTGGAGGAGCTGGAGAAGCACATAGGCGTCGACATCTACGGCAAGTGCGGCTCGCACAGCTGCTCGAAGAACCAGGACTGCTTTCGCGACGTCGTCGAGCCCAACTACTTTTTCTACCTGTCCTTCGAGAATTCCTTCTGCAACGATTACGTGACCGAGAAGCTGATGAACCCGCTCAGGTAATAACACTCTCTGCCTCGGACAACGGCAGATCGTTACCCGCAACTATCTCGCATGCTGTCTCGCGATAGAAAGAAAGAGAGAGAGAGAGAGAGAGATGGAAAGGAGCGCACGGAACAGAGACAATTTAACTATCCGGCAGAGCCGGGCGTTTTCCCCCGATAGCGGCCGCGCGAGTCATCGCGACTTCTCACTCGTCGACCTCGCGAACGGTGCTCCTCACGGAGGTTAAACGGCTCGGTGCCGCGAATCGACGGTGTCCGCACGCACCGTAACATCGAAAAGGACAGAAAATCGGAGCACTTCGTCCTCCCATCGACTCGCCGCGTCTTGCCGTCGCGGCTTCGCCGCGAATAAAACGGGGTCTATTTTTAGCGCCGCTTCTCGCGAGACTAAATCCGTCCCCGTCACCTTCTTCGAATTCGTCGTCGCTCTTGAATGACAGCCTTTTCAATAATGCGGCAACGTATAAAGATTGACCTTTCCGGTGTCATTGCATAATCCATGCCGCGGTCGAGAGCACCGCGCGGTCTATTCCCGATTCATGCGTGAATCAGGCGACCGCAATATCGCGCATCACGTGATATTGATGTTTAATAATAGACGCGTGGTGGGTACAAAGTTAACATCAGACGTATCCCGTCGACCGTCCGGCAGTTGAAGCACCGTCGTCGTCGCGATGCATCGGATAATTTGATCGAAGTGGCTGCCATTCGCGGACTACGCCAGGTGAACCGACCGATCGTAACGATCACAGCGCTGCCATCCGGTCACTTAAGTAATAGTAGTATAAAATGAGCCTTTTCGAAGAATTCGTTGAAACTTGCACTTTATATTAGATTTAAATATGACCTAATTATCGGCGCAATTAGAAAACGATCGGCCATTCGAAAGCTGAGGCATTCGCAACTGAAAACGACACTTTTTACACGTGTTATTTTAATGTCCTGTTTTTAACTTGTATTATATTGGATTATATATGTATTATACTTGTATTATATATTGTGTATATACGTCTATCTCAACTACGTTTCTTGATCAACATTTATTTTCATTTAGGTAATGAAATAAATGTATAGGAACGTAACTTGGCTTGATAAATATTAAATTTATAAATGGCCCCTTTGATTCGCTACTGAAAATACGGCGCTCAGCGCAACATTAAGTCCACCTTTTAGATGTGTTTGTAAATAGGTTCAGCTAACACCAATAAGAGAGCGAAAGTTGGCAGCATGTAAAATTACTAGTGCTATGTTTCATTTCTCCCACCAGTGAGTTAGCTGTTGTCAGAGACTGCATAATATATGTACTGCCTTGCTTACTCAATTATTACCTTGGACAATAAGCGCTTCTTATAATGACTGAGCAAGTAAAAGATTTCTTCTTAATACGAGTTTATATACGAATTGTTGCTTTTTTCATGTTCGAGATTGCAAAAAAGTAAATATAAATATCCTGAACTTAAAACTATTAATTTAATTAAGCTTATTTAATTCAGTTTATTTTACGCTAAAATAATACCAGAATAATACCAGAATACCATACAATTTAATTTCACTTTGCCGAAAATCACGTCTATTTTCTGTACCCGCGCTTAAGCGGATTTAAATAAATCTATATATGTTGCCTCGATTATTTTAACAGCCAATTCCAAGTCGTCTCTCTTTTATTCACTTTTATTAACTTTTATTAACTTGGTTCGATCACATTGGCCCGTATTCTAAGCGCGCTTACAATGAGCACAATAACAATGTTAGCGCGCTAATAAGACAAGAGACACGAATACTGCTTGCACTCTAAATGCAGTGATAACAGTGCTCCGTTAGAAAAAATCGATAATCACGCGTGTCCATGCAAAATTCCTATACAGAATTAGTAATAAGTTAACTTGTTAGGTAGGCTAACATCGTTGTCTGTAAGTTCGAAATACAGGCCATTGAATACAACAATTATCTCCAGCAACTGCGTCTCGACAAGTGATTTACCGATGAGAGATATGAAATGCGAGACCGGTAATTATTACTGTTGCCAACCTCGACTTCACGCGGCATCCAACCTCGTCTCTTTCACTGACGACTGAGCTGAATCTACTTCGAAACACAACTTTTGTCACTTTTCCTTGGCAAGTCGCAAAAAATTCACTCTCGTCTAAAATCGATCACTTTATAGTCACCTATTTTCCTTAAGCTGCCGTTAAATTTGTAAATTATTCCGTGTTTTTTAACATTTTTGCCGTCCCTCTTAATAAAACTGCTCCGGAAAGGTACTATGTATTACTATTTTACTTTTTTTATGAAACTGCGGCCGGACAGCAGCGCTACGATAATGTCATGCAGAGTATGTGCATCGCGCTTCTTTCCTCGTTTTCATTTACACACCACTCGCCCGAGCGTCCAATACGCAATGCGGACGTTGGCTCGCCAGTCACTCGTGCTAAATATGTCCGCTTGTATTGTTCGATATTATAAATAATCCAATTTTACGGGCAGTCACGGCAGTCGCGTATCAAAAGAACATCCACCATTGTGATACGCGCGATCAAGTTACCGCGAGTAATGAACGCAATGGGAGGTTCACAAGCGCGTTAGGTGCCCGGAAAAGTGTACTTTTATCCGCCTGTTTTGAAAAATTGAGCGTGGATATTTATTCAACGTCATATACAGGCTGTTTAAAAAAAAAAACGTAGGTTAGCTACAGTAGCAGTAAAAGATAAAATATTAATTTCAACGTGTTTTGAAATGTCCCAAATTTTAAATCGAAATAACTCATTCGTCGTGTGTCACTTGTTCACAGATTGAAAATATTAATGAACCGACAGTAACACATCTTCTAACATAATATGAATTATTTCGACACAAATTGTTCGTGATATTAACATTTGTATTTAGTAAATTTTTATATTTCTTATGCAAAAGTTTCATTATTTTAAGACTCAGTTAAACCTATGTAGTAAATAATTTTATGTTAAATTGATATATTTATAATGTCAAGTGTGGCAAATATTTAGAAATGTGTCACACGCACTTGATATGTGGCATCGCAGACTGCTAGTCGGACTGAAGTCGGGCGACTTCACGCGGTATCCAAATCGCGTCTGTTTCCAAATCGACGATTGCCTGATGAAAAGAAAAAAAAAAAAACACTCGAACGAATTCACTTTCGCTTGCCAGTGCTTATTATTAATGTGTCACAGATTTGACGATTTTTTGTTCAGTTCTCTCTTTAGCCAACATTTAGCGGCGTTTGAATAGCACTTGGCCCACATTCGAGGCCCTCATTGGCACGATATAATGACTAATGAAGCACCGGGTCCGCGTTATTATTATCATTCAATGCGAACGCGTCATCCTTATCGCGGTCGCGAACGCGTAAAAGCGAAAACTTTACTTCACCTTGACGCGATTTATACCAGCTTCGCTTTTTGTCGTCGCGCCTTTCTTCACGGTTAGTCGAAGCGCGCGATTAGAGCCGCGCGAGGATCGCGTTATCAGCCAATAATGAGACTCTCTTTTGTCAATATTCCCGCAGGTACAATGTCGTACCGGTGGTTTACGGGGGCGCCAACTACAGTCGGTTCGCACCGCCGAATTCCTACGTGAATGCCCTGGACTTCGAGAGTCCGAAGGAGCTCGCCGCGTACTTGAAATATCTCTCTCAGGATCTGCGGCGGTATCAGAGCTTCCTACAATGGAAGAAGTATTATCGAGTCGGGCAGGGGACGAAACGTGCGGTCTGTGCGCTCTGCGAGACGCTGCATAAGCGGAAAAGTCCCAAGTTTTACACGGCCCTGTCGCATTGGTACGCGAAGGACAAATGTCCGATACAGACACTGCTGAGTAACGCCAAAGACGTTTACGCGACGAAATTAACGCTGATTGGTCGCGGGAAATGACGCACGGATTACGTTTCTGAGGAGTTACCGAGAAGCGTGCGCCGATCGGATACCGAGGTGTCGGCTGTCATAATTATTCCGTATTGCGCGATTAAAGGTATGGTATACACGCACGAGAGGAGTGAGATCGTGGGCCATTTTCGATGCTGCTGCACTGTAAATCTAAGCGTGTTGTTTTTACACGCGCACAGGGAAAGAGGTTTCTTTAGATTTAGTGTTCCTATTTATTTCACGAAAATTTGTTTCACCGAAACAATATATATTTGAGCCGTTTATTTTGAAAGTGACCTAGGTCCATTTATATTCAAATTGAGATATTCCAGAGTTTGCGTTTCAATAAAATTAAAAATATACGTATAGGATACCAATGTGTGTCACACTGCTTAAGTGTATCTAAGAGAGTTAAATTTACAATTCCTATTAAAATAATAGCAATTATTAAGTGAATAATATGTGTTTTCTTACCACAAATGGAGTTAAGTCACTTTCAAAATTAACAACTAGATTTGTTATAAAATTTGAAAAAGCCCAAGTCCATTCGACATAATTTGAAATGCTTCAAATTGAAAAAACAATACTCAATTTATTTTATATTCCTTTACAACACTTTAAAAGCACAATTTATGCAATTCAGGAAATCTTCTAAGTATATAAATTACATAGTTTTGCTTAATAAATTAAGCAATAATAAATTACTGCTCATCTACATTTTGTGTATGCAGGAGGGATTTGAAGAAGTCATGGTGCTCCGGTAGTATATATCGTAATAAGTCCGTCATGTCCTTGTATTTCGCTGTTGTAATTCGTCTTATATTTTTATAAAGTGGTGTCAATACAATATTTTCAAATTTCCTTGGTCTACTCCGACGTGGTAATAAATCCAAGACTTTAAACTCTGCATTCTCATCCATTGACATCTTATAGAAAATTTTATATGGTTCATTTCTCAAAAAACGCATTCAGCATATTTTTAACCAATTTATTGTTTCTCCGTTAGAATTCTTCACCCTTTTAAAAGCTACGTCCTTCAAAAATCTTGTTGATATGAAATCCTCTTGTTTCACTTCATTTAGAATAAAGTTATTACCTTTCCGGCACTTTTTGATAACATTATAATAAACTTGAGGGACAAACAGTAAATTATTTTTCTTTAATGACATTTCTACGACGCACTTTCGGACATTATCAATAATGGGTTGGACTTAAGCTACTTTCAAAGTAACGTTTTTAATTATCGAAATAACTGCGAAAATTTATGTGCCAAAAATTATCGTATACTCTGAATATATTTAACCGCAAAATATTGTTTATGACAGCTAACTTCAAGTTGTACACGTTACTACAGTCAACAAAAAAAATTGACAAATGGACTTAGGCCACTTTCAAAATAAATGGCTCATTTGTACGAAATATTATTTGCCTGAGTAAAAATTTTACTGTCTCTTTCCAGAAAATTCCATTATTTCATAGAAAGAACGTTATTATTTGAAATGAATACAAAGGCAATACATGCATTCATGGCAATACATAGCTGTTCAAAGCATCAGGGAAATTATTGTTAAAAGCAACGAAAAAAAAAAATTATATATATATCTAGATACAAATTTGTATGTGCCTATATTTCTTCGTATACGTATACGTACGTGTGTGTGTATAAGGGAAAACAAGCCGACTCACCTGTGATCACTTAGTCTGCAATAATTCGAGCATTCCTGAGACTATAATAACGTAAGTGATTACGTAACTTCGACGTCTGATTTATGCACCGATGATGGGTCATTAGACCGAGGATAGCAGATCGATGTATTGACTACTCGCTTGATTAGTTAAGATCAAAGTAGCTAAGTTCCGTCACGCCGACACTACTGCATCGTGCTCCACGAGTTCGAGGCAGGTCGGTGTGCGTGATATACACAGCAATCATGCGGTGCGGTGTTCACAAAGGAAAATGGCTTTCTAAGATCGTGCATTAAATACCATCGAATTAACCGAAGGGGTGTTTAACGTTACGACCCAACGAACGCGCTTATCCGCGCATAAAAGACTGACGCGTTGGCCCTGACACGTTACCGAAGTTGGGAGGATTCGCCGACGAATAGGGAAATTTCTCACGATACATTCGTACTTTTGCGCGTTAGTGCCTTTCGCTTCTACGTATATGGTATATAAATAATAATAGAGGTACGGATAATAAATTACATAGTACAATCATCGTATGGACAGTTAATGGGACAAGAAGGAGGTACAATTAAGTGAGAAGCATGTATACGTATATAATGAATAGTGTGTAACGCAAACAGAGAAGAAAATATTTATCACTGCGCTGCTACTTGCCGTCCGCGACTAATTCAAATGCCTGTTGTCTGTATACTTTCACAGTATTTTTTATAGTATATTCTAATCGTCTACCTCAGGAAAAGCGGCGATCCGAAGATAACGAGACCCTCGAGACGAGCGCCGTTTCTATTCAAGATTTAACGAAGCGATTTTGAAAGACGGATAGGTGATATGTAAGCGTAAGTTAAGAGATTTTGTAAGTTTTGTACAAACCTCACACGTGAAATGTTACTTAACGGTAAACAGTATTAAGGTTGAAATGAGGAACCCGATGAGGAGGTTAATATTTAATCTAGTTAGAACTGAACATCGCGCGCGAATCGCAGACCGCGCGCAGTTTGCGACGCAGATAATGTAATTGCTGCACGCGCGTACACAAATAACAAATGGAAAGTCATATACTTATCCGCAATAACCATAACTAATTCCTGCTCTTAAACGCGCAATATTTAAGCTAATGAGCTGCGAAGCAAATTTGCGTTCGATCTTGTTCGGCTACGACACACAGGTAAATTGTATCGCATTTTTACAAACCGGTTTACACAGGCATTGCATTTGTGTAAGACACCGACACCATTTTTGTGTTTCATTAGTTCGTAGTGTTTCTAATGTTAAATAAATTGCATATAATAACCACTATAGTCAATTTATTTATTTCGATGTGCGAATAAATTGTATATTAATTAAAAATGTGAAAATTAAGTATCGAACGTTGTAGAACCACGTTGTGGATTAACATAAAGTAGATTAAGACTGGAATAACGGTATGTATCGAAATTCTAATTCTACATTAAGTCTGATTAGTTCTTGTATTTATAGTTTTAATCGCTTTTCTTTATTTTTGCACGGCAAGAAACCGAAAAGATTCGTGGAAAAATGGAAAAATCCGTTGACGAAGGATCTAATCGCGCGTAACTAACACGCAATTCGCCGACTCTTTCTTTCGGATCTTTGGCTGAGGGATATTTTCCACGCGCGGACTATGTGTCCTCGCTGACTTGCTGACTTTAGAAAGAGATTTTCGCGAGCGCTCCTTCACTTATTGATCCATGGCCATAAATGTTCTGATTGTTTACTTGGCACTGTATGAAAGATGGTACGCTTGCGCTACCGGAAAGTGGAAGGAACTTCGAGCCGAGAGAAATAACGAGATTAAACAAGCTTGCTTCCCCTGTGTTGCTCGAGTTTCTTCACCCGTCTAATGAAGAAAGCTTCCATTTCCGTTAGTTTCTGTCTACACGTCATGGCGTCCAATTAAATTGCGATCTATTATGTCCACAATTTCACATATTCCTCCATTTGTTGTATATAAATTCTAATGATGATATAACCGTAGTTGCCACGGTTGCGCATCGAAATTCCGAAACGACGAGCGTTATTATCGGATCTTTGAACGTTTAACGGTTAACGCGTCCGGCTGGAACTCGACTCTCTCACGAGTCGCCGTTTTCCGAGATTTCCGTCGAGACAGGAAGGTGAAATGTTCTTAGGTGAATTTCTCACGTGCTCTATTCTCGTGTCATTTGTCGTTGGCTATGACACCGCGCGACGTTGCTCCACTGGAGATCGCTTAAATCGCGAGCTTCATCGTCGGGAAGCGAGATGTCGAAAGAGAAGGGACTGCTTGACACTTGCGCCAACCAAGCGGCTGCTCCGGGATTAAAGAGCTTTGGTGAATTTCAACGGAATTGAATAGAACCAGCGCGAGTCCGTCCATCGTCCAGCTAAGCGAGAAAGTCGATATTGCGGGAGGCGGCAACTTTACGAGCCCTGATTAGGAATTAGAATGTCGTCTAATCGCATGCGGTAATTTGATATATTGAGACAAACGAGACTCGCAAGAGGACCCAATAAATTGCGATCTATTATGTCCACAATTTCACACATTTCAATAAACGTTTATTTAAGTACGACGAAGTAAAATTTTATTCCTAGCAAATAAACCAATTAATAAGAAAATTTAGCCGCACACGGGAAAAAGAGATTGAAATTTTGCGAAGTAAATGTTTCTCGTGACATTTCCTTCGATATCGGCTGGACAAAATTTGACTGTGATGACAGAATATATACTTTCGCGAAATATACCCAAGTTTTCCTATTAATTGGTTTATTTGTTAGAAATAAAACTTTACTTCGTCGTATTCGAATAAACGTTTATTAATAAGAAAATTTACTGTAATAAACTTTATGTTTTGCAGATAAATTTGTAAATCTTACTTTCTCAGTGTACTGACATGCAAGACGAAGAAACATCGGAACGAGACAAAACTCGGCTGGGATCGGGCTTCTGCTTACCAGGTAAGGTAACCCGTTTTTGCCACTGAGCTATTTAGGCTCTACGTCAGAGATGTCTCCCGCTTTCCCATTTGGACCATTTGTAGACGTAACATGAAAACCGCTTTTTAATACCGAATCGGAGACCACGGCAGTCCTCACTGCCGGCCGAACGTGTACACACGACTCCTGTACGGGCGGGAGAGATGCGTTACCAGGTGCGTTCGTGCGCACCGTCGAAGGAGAGAGGCCGGGAAGCGCTCTCCTCATAAAACTCGATCGGATAAGCGAACGCCGCCGGCGAGTCATCTCGGACTCGTGTAGGTTCTTAATAGAGGAAACTTCGCTTCCTTTGTGCCGGCTTGACTCGGCTGCTTGCACGATAAGATAATCGTATCCTGCCAGCGCACGGGACGATAATCGAATCACAATAAACCGGACCGAGAGGGAGAAAGAAAGAGAGAGAGAGAGAGAGAGAGAGATGCACCACCTAAGTTACCGACATAGATATTACCAATGATAGTTTGCGCTGAACTTACGGTAATCGCAGAAGTACGTACAAGCGCGCGCGGAAGCCGCGCCTCGCCGCTAGACGGTTACATACCGCGGCGGCAGTTCGTATTGTAAAAGTACTTGGCTGCAACTTGGGGAGCATCGGGCAACCATTCCGGTAGGTTGTAACAACCTCCAAGTCCTCCTCAAAGTTCATCGTGGCGGCAATTTCTTGTCACGAGTGTCGTAAACTCGTTGTCGTCACCGTGTGTGCGTGTGTGTGCGCACCTCTGTGCCTGTGTGCCTCACTCACTCACTCACTCACTTTGTCTCTTTTTCCCCCTCTCCTCACCCCGGTCGTGTATTTGTAGGGAACACGACATTCTCGGCCGGATTGGTTAGCGTTACCGATACGCGACGGTCGAATTGCGAATCGAAGATTGAAATCAAACCGATAGAGAACTCCGGTTCGGAAAGAAAGGGAGAAAGAGAGTCGGAGAGGCGGAACAATGAGCCGCATATTTATTCATGAATGCCATATGTTTATTCATGACGATCGGAAACGCGACACCCGGTGTAAGGGGTAACATTTTTCAGCGGTTATAACATCGGGTGTCGAGCCGGCCCGGAATTACGCTGATTTATGGCGCACGGATGTGCTCAAATCATATCAGGCTGGAATTATGCGGCCATAGGCATTCGGAAGGAGATGTTTATTTCCTGCGGCGTGCCGTGCATCGAGAGAGAGGGAGAGAGAGAGAGAAAGAGTGAGAGGGATCGATTATGTCCAAACATCGTCGTTATTCAACAATCGCGCGGCTTTGGACATCCAATTTACGATTTTCGTCACTCTTTCGCGCCGTCGCGATTCTCGCTCGAACAGCTCGATCCGGAATGAGAAGAGATCGCGAGAACGGCGGAGGGGAGTGAGGGAGAAGGGAAGCGAAAACGCGTAATATGAAACTTTGTAATTTTTGCCTCGTAATTTGGAATCTCTCTGGAGAGTACGGGCGTCGTAAATACATTTTCACGGGATGGTTACTACACATATTTCAGGCGTGATCGTTAATTTCGCCCGCACTCTCTAATATATTACGAGATAAAACGTTAGCAATTAAGTAAATGCTACGATACGGCCGTAATAATTTTGCGTTGCGTTGATTTTATATGCGTCTCTCATTGTGCCCCATTTATGATAACGTAATAACACCCGAACTCTCTTTGCCTCCCTCGCAATTTCACGATCGCCGAAATCGGTTTTAACTCATCCACTTAAAGTCCGTTTCGCGCGAATGCGAAGGTATTACAAGCTCGTGTTTTTTCCTTTTTTTTTTTCATAACAACGTAATTCATTGGCGAACAAATTGTCAAGTCGACGAATCGTTCCTTTTTTAGTTTGATCTCCCAATTAGAAACTTCTGGTATTAACTAGAGTCCCTCAAGCAAGAGTCTTGTCATCTCAGCCACTTTTTACTGATCGGTTTAGTTTATTTTGATTAAAAATGATGAAACTGAGGAATGTCAGATAAAGGAACTCTATTTGTAACTAAATGTTTTTCTAAGATAGGAGAACAAAATAACATTCAAATAACGGAAAAATTACTTTTTAAGGAATTCAAAAATCTATTTTTATATAAATATTATTGTACAAGATAAAACGATAACTATTGCCACTTTGAATATCTCTGGAACTATGAGAGTAAGAGAAAAATTTTCTAACAGAAATAACATAAAGATGATTGTCTTGTTATAGTAACACTTTTTTCTAAGTGAATAACTTCAAAAATTTGAAGGTTACCTTTATTTTCTTATGAAATCACGATTTTTTTTTAATATAAATCAATTACTATGTTCATTTTGTATATAAAAGTACTAGGGTAATATTATCGAAAAGTTACTATTTTATTTATTATCCTGATATATTTTATTTTTTATCCTGATATTTTGCAATGCAAAATATGAAATATCTCATAAAGTATTCACTTTTCGATAACATCATTTTTTTCACACTATTCTACATAATAATGTGAGAAAAATCGATTGCTGATATTAATCATTACTACATACATAACATTAGTGCATTGATGCGTTTGCAAAATGCAATGAATTTTTTTAAAGTTTTTCTATATTTGGCTACATCAATCAATTCCACTTGTTATTCTATGTACAAAAAAAAATGTTCGAGTGATGTTATGAAAAAATAAACACTTTATGAGATATTTCATATTTTATGCTGAAAAATATCAGAATAAAACGTAAAATATCTCGAAAAGTACCCACTTTTCGATGACCTTGTCCTAATATTTTTATATAATTAATATAGGAATCGATTTATATTAAAAAAAAACTATATAACTCCATTAAAAAAAAACAAAAATAACCTTTGAAGCTACCCCACCTAAAAGAAAAGCGTTACCACCACGAGACAACAGCTTCTGTACCATATAATTTCTGTAGAATAACTTTTTTTCTTATCCTCAAAGTTTCGAAGATATTCAAGCAATAGCAAAGCAAATTATCGCTTTTACCTGTATGCTATAATCAGACAAACGGCATATATACTCCCTAAACTCGGTATATTGTAAATGTTCTTTATGGACATTAAAGACATTCTAGTAACAAGTCAGACGCCATTTCTGATGAAAAAGTCGGAGACGGTCGGACTCTCACTTGAGGGACTTTAGTTTCAACTAAACCGTGCGCGCAGTTCAGGCATCGGTCGGTCGGTAAAGATTCCCGGGACAAATCATTTCCACGGGCGCGGAAAACTTTGTTTCCGATCTCTCTCGCACGCGACGTAGAAATTCTGTCGCGCAATCCCGCGCGCGCGCGCGAGGTGTTAAGGCTGCTAGCGATAAATACGAGGGTCGAAAGCGGAAAAGCAACGGTTCGAATCGAGCCGGATGGATATAAAAAGAAATTACTAGCCTCTCAGACGCACTTGGACCTTCGAGCGGTACCTCGTATTCGCCTTCCCTTCTTTCTCTCTCCTGCTCTCTCTTTTCTCTCTCACCGTTCGTCCTTTCGTCTCCTCCGTCTCGCTCTCTTTCTAGCGCGATATCCTCTCGCCATTTCTCCGCACCCATTCTCTCTTTTATTCCGGGTTTATCTTCCACCCCCTCCCGCTCCTCCCTTCCTTCTTTTCCCCAAGACCGCTCGGGCTATTTCCCGATTCCGCTGCTCCACACTCGTAACTTGAATTATAGATGTCCTTCACAGTCTGCCACAACTCACGGCTCTGCCTCCGTTCCTTCCGAACTCGGGACGGCGTGCCGGAGACATTATTTGCATACATGAGTGTGAACGGGCGCAAAAATTAGACTTTTTTACCGCGATCCACAGTTTTCATAGCGCTCGATCGGCGTCGGCTGGGTCGCGTAACCCCCGAAATCGTCGTCGGATATCTCGTCGTAGCGACATGAACGGAACCAATCGGGGGTAATATCGTGACAACTGGAACTGGAACTTTCGATGAGATGGGACACGGTCGCAACTAAAACCGGGATCTGTTTTCGTAATATCGGACGTCGCAGGGTTATTAGTGCCAAAAATACCGAGTGGTCATTTCTGACCGTTTCTACCTTCTTAGATGAATGCCCTATTTCTCGCGTAAGAGACAGGATTCTGAAAAATCGTTACAACCTGTCGTCACGTAACCTAATCGTTACAATCTCACAAAGGTCTTCCTTATTCAGTTTTTATCAGTACACGATTAGGTTCATCATAGTGAGGATTACCTTTGCGCTCACCTAGTTAGGATTTTGTGCGATATCAGGTATACCTGACGACAATTTCTAGTCGAGATACGAGACGAGTCGCGAGTTTTCTCGTATACGACGAATGCGGCCGGAGATTCCGAGGCAGACACGAGGCAGCCGCTGACGAAACTTTTTCGCAACAAGAGCTCTCTCGACCGAGCTCCTCCGCCGCTCAGGGTTGGCTCTCCCCTACAGGGCTGGGGCAAAGACGCGTATCCGAGATAAAAACTCGGCGACGGAGTCTCTCTCGGGCGACTTAGGCGATAATCCCGGCGTATACGCCGCGGAGAATCGGCTCGAATTAAACGAAGAGGAGAAACGCGCGCGCTCGTTTCGATTAATCACATTATTAATCTCGGCCGGATTGTAAATCCGGCGTTGTTGTCTCCCGCGAATAATCGCCCTTAACGATAACAATATAATATAAATGCACGATGCGCGCCTCCTCTTCTGCCCCGTAACGCGCGCGCGCGCGCACATACGTGTGGACAAATTTATTTCTCAGGATGTAAATTGATTTGTTGTGTATCCCGCATTGCTGGCGCTGCATAATTACCTCCGCCAAATTATGTGGATTAATCCGTTGTTGTTGGATTTCGCGCGAAACGACGCGCTAATGTCGCGCCGTGCGTGCGCGCGTGCCTACGTGTGTGCGTGCGCGCATGTATGTGCCCGCAAAAGAATAAAGCGCGGATCCACGTCGAAATGGGCGCGTTTGTACGCGGCCTCGCGGTCGCGCTGAAACGAGCGGATTAGCGTTTAGTATTTACGTAGGCCGTCCATGCGTCGCCCGTGAGAGAGAGNCGTGAGAGAGAGAGAGAGGGGGGGGGGGGTCGGGAAAGAACAGCGTTTATTACATCCTAGAACAAGTCCTCTAAGATTAGGAACATATATTAACATAATAGAGCCGCAAAGAAATAGCAACACATTCTGCTGATTCTAAATCACGCAAACAAAAATAATTATTTGAAAGCAGAAAAAAAAAACTAAAAATAAGAATGAAGGGCCCGCTTTAGAGAGAGCGGGTTGAAAAATAACTTTAAGTTATACATGCTTAAGAAAAAGATTGAGCTGTAAATTTATTAATTTTAAACTCTCGAAACTAATTCTTAATCCGAAACTAAATCCATATCTAAATCCAAGTTAAACTCAAATCGACCCATAAATTCACATCCATGTGAAAGAAGACAGATAAAAGTGATTATAACATTTATTGAAGATTGTTATAAGAGTTGAAAGGTCCCCTAAAGAAAGAAAGAGAGAAACAGAAAGAGGAAAAGAGATGAGAGGTGGGGGCCTCTTATCAGAAACATATATTAAAATAATATGCGGCGAACGGTGCAGATAAACCCGCGACGCCTTCGTCGCATACATGCACGCACGCACGTACGCGTTTATGGCGGCGGGGGGAGAGCACGAAGACGCGGGGGTGCGGCAAACTTTATAAATTCAGTATGCGCAACTCTCCCGCGGCGTCGCTGTCTGTTGTTTCGCTCCCGCGCGCGCACGCGTCCCGGAGTTGTATATCACGCGGAATATTTTGGGCAAATTGATATTTATAGTCCCCACGTGCGTTAGTTCCGAATTGAATTTGCGCATAAATGCTGAAAATTTCTCGGTTCCCGGTGTTTCCAATTTCGCGTAAGCGCAGCTGCAGCACCACGCGCGCCGCCGCTCTCTCGCCCGCGCATATGTCGCGTTTCATTCGGCCGAGCCTAAAACATATACTTCGGCTCTGCGCGCACACACTGCGGGAAACTGTATCCGGCGTTGGTGGTGGTGCGATGGTACACGGTGTCGTTTAGCGAAGGAATTTATTTAATCGGACCGGCGCATCAGCGATAAACGTCAAGCTGTCGCGCGCGATTATCCTCTCACGTCGCGCCGTTGACGCTTGAGCCTCGCGGAAGGAAGCCCGCGCGCGGGTTCCCGGGCGAAAAGAAAGACGCTGCGAAGACGCTCCGATGGCAAGCAACGACGGTAAGAATGAGAGTGTAAGGGCGGCCCCGCTGAATGCCGGATCGCTGGATCATTTAAGGATGTATTTACCCGTTACTGCTGTATTTCAGGCGTATTTTATCGGCGCATCAAGGAGACCGTAAATTTAGTATTTATTAAGCAATACTGAGCATCCCAGTAATATTTATTATTAATTTATCCCCTGAAAAACTTTCATCCAATTGCTATCTTTATCTAATTGCGGAGAAAAAAATTCGAACACTCTTGTGTAGAAAACAAAATTACGGAGTAAAATGAAATTAAATAGAAAAATAAGCTTGATAAAGTATAATGTAAAAAATTACGAACCATGTGCTCAGTGTTTTAATATTTAAAATACCGCCGGTCGAAATATTAATCTATGACACAAAGAGGTGCATCGTCAAGCGACATAAAACGAAAAAAACCGAATCAGAAACATCAAACAACGTGCACGAATAATCTGCAAATACAAATATCGAGGCTGCATCTGTAGCGAGTTATAAACGGTCAAAAATGAGTTGGTTACAATAAAATCTAATAACGAGGCGTAGTGGAAAAAATGAATTCTCTCGGCTGAGATAATATTTTTTACGATACTTATATAGAATTAAAAAATTCCGGGATAGGAGATAATGGAGAATTATATAGAAATCGGAAATAAAAAGATTCGTTTGACTTTAATTAATTCTCCGTGCGCGTAAACCGGAAAATTATCCGGTGCGTTGATATACGATCAAGCATTATTCATCCGCAGACATTTTAATATTATTAATATTAATATTTAATGGCACTAAAACGGTCGTGCTTAGACTCTCTCTTTATAAGACCCATGAATAGTATTTGAACAATAATTCAAGATATCGCCAAGAGAGATTATTAAAATTGCGCGTTTAAATAAATTATCATAATATCAAATGAATTTGTGGATAAATGGAAAACGCTGATACGGTGACATTAGTGATAATTAGTGATAATTTTTCATTATTTAGTATAAATAACAAATTTATCTTACATCACAATATTAATTTTACTATTTATAATCATTCCGGTGTGAATCTTGTAGATATATCATCTACGATGCGCAGTATATTATATATTTTTTACGAAACTGTGCGTTTCTAAAACCATTTAATTTCTGCATTGACCGGCAAACAGCCGGTAACGTCAAAACGTTCTTCAAAGTATTGCATTTTAGCAACTGATTTATGATCTTTCATATCTATTTCAATTATTGCTACCCTAAAATATATTTCATCAATATCAATATTTCATTCGAAACATTTAATTAAATATAATTAAATATATTACGCTAGTCAAACGTACGTATCTTCGATCGATCGCGCGACCGGAAACGCGCGACGTCCCCGCGATAATTCGGCGGAAATATTCTTCGGATCGGCGAGGCAGCTTGTTATGTATGTAGCTGTTTTAGGATAAAGAACGGGTTCTCTCGCGCGCGCGCCGCGGCACAAGCGAGTAATAGATGAAGGGATGAGGGCGGTGGGAAGGAGGAGGGGGGGGCCAAGAGGAGAATGGCAGTGAGCCGTTCACGATGCGTCTTCGCACATTTGCGAAATTGCCAGTAGCAGAGGCTTTCGAGGATACGACGTGTCTGCGTCCCGACGACGTGCGCGTCCTACGAGTTGCATCTGCAACAGATAGGAGACACTTTAGCCGATACGTTCAGCGCCAAGTCGCTGACATCCCGGGGATCGATTCGTTCCTTTGGAGGCGTTATTTGCGCTCGCGCGGGGGGGGGGAGGGGGGCAGAAGTGCCGACAAAAATAGAAATCCTCATCACTCGATATCGGCGAAACGGCGGGCCGAAATGCGCGCGCGCGCACCTCGTGAAAGGGTGGGGGAGGGGGGAGACGCGTTTTCCCCGTTAATTACGCCGTAAAACTCGCGCGATAACACCGCGAATAAATAGTAATAAGCTGGGCGAATGGGAGATCTCGCGCTATTCGACAGGTTAGTGGTCGTTCGCCGGCACGCGCGCGAGTGGTAGTAATTTCATTGCATTCCGAACTCGTCAAATTTCACGCGAAGTTATTAATAAATAGCGTCGCGCGTCCCACCGCACTTCCGGGGGTAACGCGTATCTCGGTGTGCGTGCTGAGTGGACGTCTTCCAGGATCGGGATCACGTGTGACCGCTGCGCTACCGTGTCCGCACCGGCGCCGAGTTGCGTAATGTGTGTGTGTGTATGTGCGTGTGTATGTACGTATGTATTTCGCGCAACTGACGCAGCGTGCACAATCGGTTATTAGACAGTAGCGCGCGAAACACATGTCGCGTATTATTCGCAACTTCCGTTCCCCCAAAAGGAGACATTCGCACGCCCGACATATTTTTAATCCAGATTTTCGGCTCGGATATTAACACGCTTTAAATTCGCTGATTAATACCGGAACGCAGTCGACGAATTGTTGAATCGGGCCGTTGTGAAAGATAAAATATTCCGCAGCGTGTGAGTGGGGTAGAAAACTCTCGGTGCTATTATTCTTTATATTATTATTTATTATTAAACATTTCTCTCCTCCTCCTCCTCTCTCTCTCTCTCTCTCTCTCTCTAACTCATTCTCCCGGCCGGGTAATATCGTGCGTTAAATGCGGTATGTCGCGAAAAATGCGACGCATTTCGCAAAAGCGGAAATATGTCGCATTGGATCGGGGGGTACAGGCACGAGGAGAAGAAAAAACAGGAGGCGCAGAAACGGCACGGAAACAGAAACAAAAGTTACAACTCGCGCTGCGTATTATAGGTCGCTCCTAATTTGCTCGCCCCGCTGCTCGTCGCGAGCGATCGCCATTAATTATCCGTCCGACTTTATCACTGCGCGGTCGCAATACCATTATCGTCGGGTATAACCGCGATAGAGCTCCGAACGAACGACGAAGACACCGCCGTATATCGATGCCGTTTCATCGTTTCTCGCGGAGAGACGGCTGACAAATGATACCCCCGGACGATTCCGAGCGGGGAATCGCTCGGTCGAGAAATCAGAGACACGGGCCCGGCATAAATTCCGCGGGATACGCTCATATTCACCGATTTTCGAACGTATGTTCGGTTTATCAGCAGTAACTTCGGCCTCTTCATATCTCGCCAATAATTTCTCGCCGAGCCAGTGTCGCTCTTTCCATCGTAACGGCCCTTCGGGCCGCCTCCTCCGCCTCATCCTCCTCGAGGGGATTCTTTACCGCTCTTTCCCGTGGCGCCGGGAGACGTAGCGAGGACCTGGGAGAATTTATCCGACAGATAAAAATGTCTCTCGGAGTTTATATAGGGAGAGCGGGAGATTTCAATAAAACCCTCGATTGTAAAGTACAGATAGAGGAGGCCGCCCGGACGTTACACGGGTCAGTGAAGCTCGGTCGGTATCGTTTTCTCCCAGCCCGCTTCCACCCTCCTCGCTGACTGCATGCCTCGAAGAGGAAGAGGCCTCTCTCTCCATCGTGTAGCGATATCGATAGGCGGACTCGTCTCATCTCGCGTGTCACTTAATCGGCGTTTCCCGAGCGCTCTTTAATTTCGTTATTAAAAGTTCCGGCTCTCCCGTCCGATTTGTTCGTGCGTTCATCCGTCTATTCATTTGTGTCTGTCTGCTTAATTCGCGGAAGTGAAGTGCGTCCTTCCCCCCGTTTTTGCTCCCTTTCTGAGAGGATTGAATATGATGAATTTATTTGCCAATTTGCGTGACACGCGCGAGGAATGGAGAAGAAGGTGGTATTACGGCTTTTGTAAGTATGTTATGATACCTCTTATTATTTCCATTAGATGAGTTCTAGTGATCACTTATGGGATCATTTATTTAAATGTATTCTAATAGACGATAGTCGGCATTTATTACAACGCATTTCTATTTCTGAACATCTCGAAACGTTTTTAAGGTAGATTTTAGCATTTAATTACACATGTGTTTTTAATCTCCTTAAGTGCGAGTGGAATAAATAAACGATTGTCCTTCAGCCGATCGTCAAGCCAATTATAATACGCGCAGCGGTAATCGCAAGGCTCGCGATACGCCTCGGGGAAGATGAGACTTGACTCGGGCTTATCACGCTATCAACCCGTTTTGCGCACTCACTTTAAGAGCGGCTGTAAACCCGCGATCGCACGATTTAGCCCATGGATCTTACCGCCGCTTTCCAATAATCGTAACGGGCTCGCGCCATGACAGTCATATTCGGCCAAATACGTACCTGTACAGCCGAACTGTAACGATTTTATGAACGCATGTAGAATTTAGGACGTAATAAAACGTAGCCTGTGGAACTAACAAGAAAACACGCGGAAGAATCCCCCGCCGGTTCTGCCGGGGCACTGCTCTGGGCACGCGGAACAGCTAAAAATAAAAGGACGCTTATTTTTTCTTGTACACGCTTTCTCGCACGTTTAGAGGTTGAGAGGAAATTCCTCGGGGGGAATTCGGTAAAATTCACTTGCGAGCGAATATCTTGACGTACATGAAGAAATGTGTCTCAAACCTAAGCTTTATGGTACTCAATACACCTTGTAACTTTGCAATTCTTCAGAAACGTCATATGAGATTCGAGAACACGTTAAGAAGTGCGACGTGTTTGACAAATCTAAATAGAAAACTGTTAAAGAGCACCCCAAGCGCCGTGAAACTTTTGTCCGAAACACTTTTTGCATGAAGCCTCGCGGCTTCGAAGACACTCGTTCGCAAGCAATTTCACCGAAATCTTCTCCGAGGGGTAGTCTTGACTCTCTCTAAAAGTGCGAGAGAGAGGACGTGTGAAAAAAAAAAGAAAAATACGCGTCTCTTATTTCTAGCCGCTCCGCACACACGTATTCCCATGAAAATCGATAAAAGACACTTCGGCGCGCGTCTCCTCCCCAAACTTGATTTATGGATGAGGCATAGAGCACAAGTACACTTCATGTTCTCATCTTCTCGTTCGACCCGAACATTCATTATTCTCGATTAAAATATTCATTCCCGCTTCGGAGGTGGAGAAGTGAGCACGTAAAATGTGCGCGATATATATATACATATATATATGTGCGCGATATATATATATACATACATATACATTTTATATATATATATATATACACACACACACGCACACAGATGTGATTTTTGCACGCGCGGAAGCACACGTGTCAGCACACACGCGCGAAAGGCGGTCGAGCGTGAAGCGGGTAATTAGCGCGGCTACGTTCGTGCAGTCTCACGCGGGATTAATTACGTAAGCTCGGATGCGCACACAGCCGCGACTGTACACGCACGTACACGCGTGTGTGTGTGTGTGTGTACGTACTCGTGGATGATCGCGAATACACGCCGGTCATCCCTCTACGACCACGTGTGCGACTAGTGGATCCGCAGCGGCGGCGCATTGTACACGCGTTTTCCTAAGGCGCGCCGTTCGCACGTAATACACACGCGCACACACACACACACACATCTCTACACGTGCATCCGCATAAACCTCGACGCCGGCGACACGGGCCGGCGTATCGGTGAGCCGGACCCGGCACTTTGCGGCACGATTTATAGGGCATTAAGCCAGCGCGCGCGCGATCGAGCAACCGCCGCTACTCGTTTCGGACCGCCATTCGTTTCGGACTCTTTCACGTTTCTGTGTGCACGGGATGTCTACCAAGGCCATCGTGCGGTACTTTAGTGGCGCGTCCCGGTGCCTAAGGTATTTTCAGGACGGCACTTTTAGGACGCGGCGTCTGATACGCGCGCGCGATCCGACAAGAAGCTTCGTCCGGCGAAAAAGGCAGACATGGTCAATGACGTTCCGCTCGCTCGTCCGTCATTCAGATTTCTTCCCCCCAACTGGAAATTTATCCCACGTAGGGAGTGCTAAATTAGTGAAAAATATCTACAGAAATCAGAGAATGAATATATCGTTGGAATTGGACAATTTTCAATTTAAATAATGCCGAAACAGCAAATATTTTCATGGAAAAATGATATAAGTGAAGCTTATTAATCAAACCTACTGTATACTAGGTTTGTTGCAAAAGGTCGGTATTGGAATAATGATAATGCAAATCATAACAAATAAAGTAAGATCGCGAAAAAGATCTGATCAGATAATCAGAGATCCGAGCCGAGACGATCGCCCGAAAACTCGTTGCGACTCTATTCCGCTCGGGATTACGCCGGGCGTGACGAGGGAGAGAATATTTGCGCGGCGAGACAACGCGATATCCAAAATAGCGCGGGAATAATAAATGCGGAAGAAAGGTCGGGCGAAATTTTCGGGTGACGTGCTCAGCCGGGGAGCGAGTTATGAAAATGTGTGCGCGTGGTCGTCATGTGAAGCCACGCCTTCGGAATGGCGCACAATTGCACGTCATTATCATGATGTAATTATTTTAATTACCGACATCATTGCGAACGACCGATCGATACGACATGTCCGCCGTTACCAATTGATTATACGCAATTAAGTTGCATAATCGGAATATACTCCCGCGCATGCACTCACGCGCTATTTGAAAACCTCGCCCGTCAGAAGAGTGTTTCATACTTTCAAGCTCACGTATATTTAGAGAAATAACTTAGTAATTGGCTAAATCTCGTTAGCTAGTCCGAACTTTGCTTGCCATCGCTAGATGTTGGTTATTAAAGATAAAGTATATTTGTCGCGAGGTGCAATTTTATCAGCTGAAATTATTTGCATGAACAGCTAAAGTTGGTTAGCTATATTCTCTCTCTTCCCCCNCTCTCTTCCCCCCCCCTCCCTCCCCCCCCTCTCTCGCTCTCTCCCTCTGAGTTAAATTATACAAGACATCTTTTATAGTCTAGTCAGCATATTTGTGAAACTCGTTACTGATCGAGATTGTGGATATCTCCTCGCCTTTTAAATTCAGGCATGCGCTTATGTATTATTTTTTTTAACTTTGCGATTCCGAAAATTTGCGACTCACGATCCAAAGGTCTCGGGATGAAATCCGTAAATGCTTAAACATGCTTTTCAGATACGAAATAATATTAAATCAAGTAAATGGCTAAAATCTCAGGCAAAATCGACTATCATATACGTAATAACACCATGAATGCGGCTTCCATTAGAAGAAAGCCATAAATTTCCCAGCCGGATATATAAATATAATTTTACCATTATCGTGCGATCTAGCTAACATTTTTCGCTGTATCGCCTAAATTCGAACAGCTAATAAAAACTTAGCTAACGATGGCAACGACATCGGCTGTCCCGATTTCGAAGATACATTTTAGCTGTCACAACTAGATGTCAGTTTCTGCAACTAATTCTTTCTCCGAGTGTACGAGTCAATATTATCGTAGCTCGGTTTATCCGCGAATTTACAGTTTACTTGAGCTAAGCACAAACATATCCTTTATACTGTATCCGCCGCAATCACGAGGGATTTCCAGTTATGATAGCTCAGAGCACGGGGGTGTTATCAATAGAAGTTCTCTCCCTCTCTCCCTCCCTCTCTTTCTCTTTCTCTCTCTCGGTCTCTCTATCAATTTTGGTATCTACTGGAAATTCACGGACGTGGCTCGCGTACGAGCGAGCGGCCGGGCGCAGTCGATGGTCTCTCGATCGTCCGCGATCTTCGGGAGCTCCGGCTGAGCTCGCGCTGTATTTCTTCGGAGGGCGACTCGAGGATTTGCCGCTCTTATTCATCTAGCGATCGCAATCGCTCGTATTGGCCGGATACGGTAAGGCTCGGTACGTTTTTACGATAGCCGGAAAAGGTCCCGGGGTGGTCCCTTACTACTTACTCGACGATCCTTATCGATTTTATTCCCCCTCCTTTTTACGGCCGGGCTCGTCCTTTTCGGCGTATCGTCGCCGCTCGTCATTACTACGATCGACGCTCGCGCGACTATCTCTTTCTCTTTATGCGGTAGATTAGAATTTTATACATCGGAAATAGGAAATCGATTGTTACAGCCGAAAGGAAGGAAAAAGAAAGAGTCTCCCCGGTGAATCCCCGGACGACGCGACGCGCGGGATCGTTACGGCGCGAGAAATACCGGAAACGCGTGTCAAACGTTCCGCACGTAATGCGTCCTCCGAGTTCGAGTCCGCCGTCCTCGGATATTATCGCACCGTCGCGCGTTCACGCTCGCGCTCTATAATAAATAGCCGTCGTTTGCGACGGGGCATTACTCGCGCGACTCGCCGGCAAAGTTGCCCGGTCATTTAAACGTCTCCCCGGAACGTCTCTCTTCTATTTTCGTAACAACGGATCGCACCGAAAAGGGTCGCGGATCCCGGATACGGCCCTTAAAACTTTCGGAACACGGCGACTTTATCGCGCACCGTTGGCAGAAATTCCGACAGTAGCCTTGCCGACAGTCTCCCTCGCAGAAGCTTAAAGACGCCACCAGTCGCGTTAATCAAATTTCCGCGGCCAACTGGCGTGTTTCTGGCGAACTTCCGAGCTCCGCGTCTCCCCCACCGCCAAAAGTGGATTGTAATAGCCGGCCAAACATTTCCTGCATGCAGGCAGACCGATTATCGGGAAAAGGCGAGAGTTTTTTTTTTCGAAATAGAAACCCGTTTGCTCGCGAGACCCGTGAGAACGGGATTCGGTTAGACGCACGGAGAAAAGAATTAAGCTTTTACAGCTGAAAATTGGGTCTGGTAACTAAATTTTAGTTGTATTGTAAAGTAACTGTCCTAATTATGGGTCACTTGGAGTAACTTTAGAATACGATAAATGAACTAAAGAATATAAAAAAAATCTTTCCGTGTTTTCATTATGACGTGTATTTTTTTAGCACATTAATGAACCAAATTTGATTCGAAATTGGGGCTCGATCCATAAATAGGCCCGTCACCTTATGAACAGTTAGTTTTTAGCAGCTTATTCATTTTTTCCGTGCGGCGAATTCTGATACAAGCTAGGCGCCGATGGGATATTAATGATCGCGTGTGATCGACTTTGCGATCGTCTTGACATTTTGCCGCGACTGATTCCTCGCGAGGAAAAATAATCCTCGTGATAAATGTATTTTGTGTTATATTTATGGAATAAATAAAATTCTCATAATGCCCGTTATCGTTAGCATCGTGGGAAATAGGCTGCAAGATACAACGTAAAACGCATCTGATGCCAACATCTGTCTCGCTTATCGACTCGTAGCGGTAAATTTATCAGGGGACGCGTATCCTTATCGCCGGCCAGGTGCGAGAATTGCATTTCGATGTACGTGACACATGTAACGAGAGAGAATAGACTTTACCGTCCTCACGATGGCGGTAGCGGACGGTGCACGATGAGTCGCCTAAAAGAACGACACGACCGCGTCGCTTTGTGCGCCGAGAGATTGATATCGCTTCGTTAAGATAGAAACAAAGCTTCCTCTTTGTCTCTCTTCGGCCGCCTGAAAAGCGAAGTGCATGAGGAAGTGCGTTGAAAATAGACGCGCGTTGTCGTGCGTCGTCGGGAAGGGGGCGCGAATTGAATCCACGAAATAAGATCAATCTTCATTCGCGGCGACACTTAAAAATACATGTCAATTCACCCGTCAATTCGCTCGTCGAAGGCTTGCTCGAAAGTTCCCGACGTATCGCGCGGGTCAGCCGCTTTTGTTCCCACCTACGGGATAAACGTAACGTAAACGCAATAAATAATGGATATTGCGCGCCGTATACGAAATAAATATTAACCGGCCACGAATGCGCGTTGGATATAATTATACCGGTAAATAATATCACGCGCGCTGCGGTAACGAGATATTTATTTAAAGTAGGATGTATTTTCACCGACGCGGCCGCGCTGCGCGGATGCGCGAAGAAAAATCCGCCAACTGCGCCGAACTGACCGTCGCACGCAAATTTATTCAATAACAACGTGATGTCGTTGAGCTTATACTTTCGATTCTACATGAATTGGTCGACCCACTTTTTTAATCCGACCAACGCTCCTCCGCTCGAAGTTGCCAGAGTCGCTGTGAATACTTAAAGATGTATAAGCCATATTTCCAAATAAAAAAGAAATGATAAAATATTGCAAGTTGATCTACGTTATATTTAAAAGCGACACCAAAAGTAATTCAAAGTCTGGGGCCGATAGTTCTTCCACTTTAAGGAGGCTGTTCACTTTGTAAAGTGAAAAGAGTTTGGTAAGAATTCGATAAACTTGTCCCTGGTACGTCGAAATGTTATCTAACTGCTCGTGCAAATGGAGAAAGATTGACAAAAATTTAAATATTCTGCGATTCAAGTTGTCAGTTTTCATAGATGTCCTCCTCGAGATTAGCGTGTGAAAGAAATGTATAGGACCGTAATTTTCGATAAATACAAAATTGATGAGCGGTGCCCCCTTGATGCGCCACTGAAAATACGGCGGTAATGGGTAACACATCCTTAACACATGCGCCAGGATGTATTTCGAGAACTCTCCACAGACCACCTCATATTTGTTTTTTACGTAATTAATGTAAAAACAGATAGTTTGATAACGCGGACGTAGGCTAAAAAACTTTTCGTTGTCACGTGACTCTCTCTCTCTCTCTCTCTCGTGAGAGATCGTTATACGGGTGTGACGCTGCTGGCAGTGAGCGTGTTAATTGATACGCGTCGAAATTTTGTAAAGCTTCAGCCGAGGTCATCGACACGACCTGATGATGAACCCACAGTGCTTGCAAAATGCATCAGCTCGCATCTAACTTCGACAGCGTATTTATGTCGACAGCCGCGGAACGTAAGACGGCGATATAGATGGCTCGGACTATCGCACGAGGCACGCTCGTCCGGAGGACGGCAGGAAGCGCCACGAGGGCGAGGAGAAACGGCGGAAGGATGGAAGGGGGTGTGTGAGAGGAATGTTTCAGACTCCATTACTTGAATTGGAGTGGGAATACCGGGTGGTCCCTAAACACCCCCTCATATTTCGGACAAACGCGTTCGCGCCCATCGACCGGCCGGGCGAGCAGTCTCCTTGCAAGGTGAGGGTACGCTGTCTTCTTTCCCGTTCGACCGAGGCATGAATATTGTAAGGCCGAAGCCTAATTCGAGCTGAATACCGAATAACGTCTCGACATATCGGGCGCGATTAATACGTCGGATACGTCAATATCCACCATCCATTATCACCATTATCTAACAATTTAGTCAATCACTCTCTTAAATTGAATCAGCGAAAATATTTAAATTTTATCGATTTACAGTGCTATATTTATAATTATAATTCTCTGTAATTACTACAGACTATTGGCTGCTTTTCAGTGATGCTTTAGACAGCAGATTTTAAAGCCAATTAATTTTCCATCAGCAATTTTTTTCAGAACCGCATATTCGGTTTCGAATCATAGCGAGAGAATCAACACGACCTATCTATCTATCTATTTATATTTTTGTTCAGCTGGCACTCCTAACACGAAAAATCAATGTTCGAATTTTATCCAGAATTCAACGCTAATTAGGATGCTAATTTAATTTGCGAATTTTGTATATTTAATTCTATCTATTTATATCGCGCCGGCTGATCTCTCTCGTATCGAATTCGATAATTGATACGATCTGAATTTTGCACTGGAATATTTTGTGGAATTAGCTCCCATCTTCGTCAATCGAACATACCTCGAATTCTAATTGCTAGTTAATGAAGGAATTATATCGTAAAACCGATAATAATGCACAGAGTATAAAGAAACGTTATTTCCTCTAAACCGAAAAAAATATTTTGTTGACACAGCAGATTTGTCAGTTATTACACGGACGGCAAGAAAGATTTGTTTGAATAGCAAAAAGATTTGTTAAGAATATTAATTGCTATTTACTGGATACATGGACAAAAGCAAAATATTTTGGTTGTACCAACTAAACATTTTTGCTACAAAAGCGAAATTAATTTTTCCGTGTAACAAATCTTTTTGCCGTTCACGTGGTAAGGTGAGAAATTTGCCAGCAAAATATTTGTTTCCGTGTATGCTATCGGATATCGCATTAACGCGGAGGGACGCGTAATAATCCGCGTAAATCACAGTTTACAAGCAAATTGCAAGCTGACATCCCGAAGAAATTCTTGGGAGCACCGATTAATATGCGTGTCACGTTTCACATCGCGAAGCGCTCGTCAAACTGTGACGTGCACACGTTTCGCGCGCATCGCGGTCTCCTCCTTCGGTCGCGGCGTTACAGTCAATAAAGCCGCTTCGGTTTGATCGTGAACAGTACGAAAATTTTAATACGAACTACACAATGTGAAAACAGATAATAGGAAAGAAATAGACATCACTCAACGACGAATGACGCGTATGTGTCACCGTTCCGCGAGCATTTGGTCGAGCGTTCGCTCGAGTATGCAACGGCACTACGGCTGTTAATTCCTGAAAGTCATCAATCACACACACGCCGGAGTACGTACGTATTATTTCTTCTTCTTCTTCTTTTTTTTATTTTTTTTTTCGCGTGTGTTTTTTTTTTCACTCCCGTATCTGCGAATATCTGGTCGCGCGCGCGTGACAGCACCGGTGAAACTTTGATGCGCCCCGTCTTCTGATGCGGCGCTTAGCTTTACATTGAACCGAGCACGAGAACGAGTTTTGAGGACAAACACCAAAGTTAGGATGAGATAGACGGGAGATAGTCTCGAGTTTACTGTATTAGTTCGTACGACCGCGTTGTGGATACAATGTGCCTCGTATATTCCCCGCTGTTTGGGACCGCGTTACGATATAATTGCAATTAGTCGGCAATGTAAATGACCGGCATTTACATGCAAAAGAGGAATGAATAAATATGACGCATTAATTATAACGAAAGGATCGCTCTGCACACGTGGCTACACGTAGCGGATTTGAGTTATCGGAGAGAGAGAGAGAGAGAGAGAGAGGAGAATGAGAGACCAGGAGTGAGAGGGGCGCGGGAGGGGGAGAGGGGGCGAGAGGGAGGATGAAGCAGGGAGTGGGATCTAATGAATGTTATTATGCTCCACTTTTTTTTTTATATATCGAATCCGTTAGCCGTGTGCTCGGTGCGCACACCTCGCATGCATCATACTCAATATCGAATGTATTTTTTATCGCAACCGGACCGAAGCAATTTGAATTCCATCCCCGTCGTTTCGATTTTTAAATTGAACTCTCTGGACATATTACTTCGGAATTGATGCGCGGTTCTATAACAGTTCATAGCTCTCGTATATGATGACTTTACAAAACCGTATTATTGTCGTTTAACGTGCAGCGCGGCCGGCGCACCGCGAATTACATCGCGAATATTGCATCTTATCCGACGTCGGACAAATCGAGCGTCGGTGGTGACGTTTGTCTCTGCGCTTATTTTTGTAATCGTCGCAATTAACGAATCAGGCACCGTTCGTTGGCGTTGAATTGTCTGTCTGCGCCAGAAAAAATATTCTTAAACGTTCCGCGAGAAACATTAAAGACGTTACCTATTTGTATATACCTGTATATTGCATATATATTGCACGGGGGAAAAAAAGATTGAGTATACCATATGAACTTATAAACTTTACAACACTATATTTTCAAAACAAAATAATTAATAATTTTGAAATTTTTATACAATGTCCCTATGTATATTAGTCCTTAATATCATAGTAGCTTTTCATTAAAATCTTAAATATAGTTACGAAGAAATTAAAAATAGGACATTAATAGGACATACTTCTCGAGGTATAAAAAGTGTCATCTTTAGCTATGAATGTTATTCTCAGCTTTTGAGTGATCGATCTATTTTTAATTGCGCCGGTAATTAAGTCATATTTAAATCTATATGTAATGCAAGTTTCAACGAACTCTTGAAAAGTTCATTTTACGCTATAACTATTTCAAATTTCCAGTTTACTCGCTTTCGCGCAATATATGCAAACACATTAATTATTAAGTAATAACATCCGTTTAATGAGATTCATTTGCACACTCGTCCACGATATCTCGTGCTTATTTCCGGAGCATTTGCCCCAGACTGATTAATAAATTGACTTATTTCATTAAACGTACTCCTGTAAACCTTTTATTTCCTTCACCAAAATGTCTTTCTTTCCCCCGACCATGTTCGGTGTTTCTAACTTATCAGTTCTCCGATGTATTAATTCTATCCTTACATTATCATCGTTAAGGTAATTTATTTTGCAGGAGATTATAGCTTCAATCGAACGAGGCGGTCGCCTCTCGTAAATTACTGCGAAATTTGCCGTAAACGTGACATTATAATTATAATTTCATTCCGCCGTTTCACGCGGTCGATTGTATTACGTGGACGGCCCGTTATCTCGAAATTGGCGTGTACATTGCGACTGTACGTTGGCCCGCTATCTTCTCTGCCTGCGCTCTCCTCACGAGAAAGCCACAGAGAGAGAGAGAGAGAGAGGAGGGGAAGGGGAGACGAGGAGTAAGAGAGAGAATATTGCGCAAGGGACGTAGGAGCGCAAATGAAATGGCACGGGCGATCTCGCTAAGAAAGCTATACGCGACCAGTTCCAATTCCTGGGACCTGCTCTCCGTTCTCCGCTCTGTTCCTCTTTCTCTCGAATTTAGGATAGGTGTATCGAAACTGCCCCGGATACAACAAGGTTCCCGAAGAGTCAACGGTCGAAGCTGGCGGCGAGCGGAAAGAGGAAGGAGGGAAAAGTAGAAGGAACGTAAGCGCGCAGGCGATGTGCACGCCGATCGGAACGACCTTCCGCGCATAAATATCGCGTATAGTCTTTACGAGTCTTACTCTCCGAGTCGTTACGTTATCGCGGGAACGAAGATCATTCTCCTCGCATGTCCGCGACAACGACGAAATTTTAAGCGATACCACATCGACGGTAGAAGCTGCTTCCGCTTCCCCGGCTGCTCCGGATCGACGAGCGCACAGACGAGCGACGACGTAGCTCGCGTTTAACACGCGACGTAACGCGAATAACGCCCCAACAACGATCCCCAGAACGCGATCCGGCCGGAATATCGATGTTAGCGACGCGGAATGTAGTTGGACAACTTTAAAGGGCGGAAGTACGACGCGTCGTCGCAGATACAAAGAAAATTAGATTCCAGCCCCGCCGGAACGGTTCGCTCTCCCCCGTTGGGACTCTCTCGAATTTAAGGAAGGTATATTGCAATCGTCGGCGGATCTTGCCGAAAGGGAGCTAGGTAGGTAGGTAGGTTGGTGGGTTGGTGGGTGGGTGGACGAGTGAAGGAAGAAAAATCGAGTTGGCGAGTACGGTACGGACGGCAGAGGCGCCCCCGGTAGGCAGCAGGTATACGTCAATAGCGGAACCATCTGCCGTCGATGGAGCCAACGTTGCTGTCTATCCGGGCGATACACGCCGCGCGCGCATATGTATACGTGTAATATTCGTATACATATACGCGATCGCACGTCGGCCCGTATACAGTCTTTTCCTCGATAACATACGGCAGCTGCGCTCAATTGAAAAGCCTCCCCCGTCTTCGCCCGTCCCCGCCGATAGGCAGCCGGGGCGGACGGGAAGCGCGAGCGAGCGAGCGAGTGATAGCGAGCGAAATTCGTCTCAAGATCTCGATAAAAGGAGTCGATAAATCAGTTACTCTCGAGTAAGAGAGAGAGAGTGAGGAGAATCTGGGGTAATCATACGGGAGGAAGGACGCTTTTCCAAATACAATATATATCGCGTCGTTCGCGAAACGCGATTCCCCGTCGTAATCATCCCTCCCGCGGCCCTCCCCCTCTCGAAAGCCCGGGGAATATGTATCGAAAATATTAAATTCTTCCTTCGGCAAAGGCGACGGCAGTGGCGGAGTGGTTTTCGCGAGTAGAGTAGCGCGAATCGAAAGCGAATGAATCCGACTGATCGGTGATACAACCGGTATCTGTTTTTCCAACGTTCGAGTGTAAAAAAGCAGAGGCACAGCACGGCGGAATTCGTGCACGCACGTTCGCTCGCGTTATACTTTCTAATGCCGATAGGAATTTTATCTCGGGCGACGACTCGGCCGGCGCGAAATTACCGGGGCTCTGTACTAAATAACGGTTATCTACGGACAACTCGATACTCTCGGAAGGAGTGTATGTGTGTGTACGCGCGCTCAATATGTTTTTTAAAGGTGGATCGATTCCAGCTTGCCTATTTTTACGTTGGTTTGCTGAAGCCAAGCCAGGTTTATGTTCCTAATCCGTATCTGGAGCTCAGTAGCGTGCGACTACGTAACGATAGTGCCGCCAACAATAGCGGATAAAAAAGCGGAGCAAAACAGGAAATCGAGAAACAGGCGAACAGTATGCTGTATGTGGAGGGTTCTGTCACGTATAGATTATCATCGCTCGCGAAATAACGGACGGACGTAGCCAGCTTATAAATGACAAGATAGCGCAGCCGAGTGTACAGGTACTCGAGAAAAATATCGAAGGATGATTAGTCAGGTACACGGTAATAATTAACGGTCCACGTTAAGTCGCGCGCTATGAAGCTGATCGCGAATTGACGATATTTTTTGCAATGAGGGAAACGAAAACGCGAGAAGATGGAGAAACAAGTGTCAAATCTATGCATCTATCTATTTTTAGGAGACATAACTGAATTAACTTCAATTGTTCGACGGTCATCGTTACATCGCTCGATACCTCATCGTTTCATTAATTCATTGTCCGTTGATTAGTACGAAAAGTGCTCCGTTAACTGATTGTTCCACGACTAACGAGAGAGTCGCGGGTTTTTTTTTTATATAATTACGGGCTATCGCGCAGTCGGGGAAAGAAAAAGATCGAGACTTCCTTATTCTTGTCGAGTAAATTTTCCTGAAGATCCGGGCGGAGGAGGACTTTGATGTAGATGCGCGTTCACGAAGTTCCCTGCCGGGGGAGGGGAAAGGAGAGGAAGGGGAGGGGCGAGGTTTTCCTTTTCTCCACGCGCGGGAAGGAGATGAGTCTAATATTAAAATAATTTTATGCGACCGAAGCGTCTCGGGGAAATTTTACGATTTCAAGGGAGGTCGCGCGGCGAAGGAGCGCCGTTGAACGTCGCGCGCGTCGTTCGCAAATTTGGATCTACAATGGTTCGGGGCGAATAAAGGGGGCGAGAAAAGGAGAGAGACGACTGCAGAGTGTATCGAGGAAGGCGCCGGAAGGAAGGAAAGAACGACCCGCCGAATACAGCCGTGGTAGGAGCTGAATTGGCCGTGACAGAAGCCACGTCGGGCGTTCGGCGAATCGCGCGCGCGGCAAAGTAACGGATCGGCGCGGCCTACTTACTAACAAATTTGATTAAAACTTGCTTCCGATTCGGCATATATTCGGTGTAATTATCGCGCGCCAAATGAGAAGGGAGAGAGATGCAGTGAAGGGAATAAGGAGGCAAAGTCGCTCTCTCTGTCGAGTGGGGGAGCACATTAAATTCAGAGGAATCTCATTGCCGTCGTCGCCGTTGGCTTCGCCGTTCGCGAAACTTTTCAACGCGCCTCGCATAATAGGCACTTTCTCGTCCTATCACGCTTTAGTAATACGCGAGCGGTCTTTTCAGAATGGCCGCGGACCGTACGCACACACACACACACACCTGTATACAATTGAAAACGAACGTGTTTCATTCTACGCGCGCGCATAAAAATCTCTTGATGCTGAAATAATAGTGAAAATGCACGCGGGGGACTCGGTTGCGCGACGGGTCGGAAGAAATCGCCGATATACACTGCAGTCCCCGCCCTGTATTGTTAGACGCATCTTAAGTTTTTACACTTCATTGACTTCTGAGGACCAGCTTATAATACGGCCTTATAATACGACTCATCTATCGATCGAATTATGTTAAGGAACCGTTATTCTATAAAAGGTATTTTTTATGATGTCATCTCGCTTGGCTGTTACAACAACCTTGAACAAGTACGAGTCCACGCTGCTAGAGAAAAAAGTTTCGACACAAGAAATAGAGAAAGACATAAAATTAGTAGCTTTTCTTCTCCTCCTAACCTGTATTCTATTAAAAAATCAAAGTGCGTCTAATAATATGGCCAGGTGCTGTAATAACGCGCCACGCGTCGAGAGATTGGAGGAGGTAAAAACGGAGCCCGCGTATTTCCGTTGAAACAAACGTCGTTCGACGATCATCTCCATCGACGTAACGACAATTGTTGCGCAATGGTGAGCCCCGGTTGAAAGAACGTGTTCAACAACGAGAGAGACGAGAGACTAACGAAAGAGACTCACGCCGAGGTGAGACGCACGATGTCATCGCACGCGACGCCGCGTCAAAGTGGGTACAGACTAGAGACCATGGAATTCGAGTCAGACCATAAGACGACTTTGTCAAGATCCCGGCGAGAGAGAAGGATGTACATTCACACTATCTCTTCCTCTTTAACCTAGCCAAGCGGAACAAAAAGCCAACGAATGAATTCTAATTCGTTCGTTCGCTCGTGCTTGTTTGATCTTGGCCCGCATGTACAGACAAAACGAGCGCGGCAAAGGCGAACAAACACGCTTTCTTTGATGTGCCGACACGAGGAGGAACACGTTCGCCGATGTTCCTCCATGCCCGCGACGCCGGTTACGCTGACTTTTTCTAACTTATTGCCAGATGTTATTGTCGTGCTCGTTCGCTTCGTTCTGAGCCCAGGATCCGTCGCCCGGACCTTTGTTTTAACAATTAACGAATCGGCGACAGCCGTCAAATTTCCGTCCGAGCGCGCTATTGGTAGTACCTGGGGCTTACGCCGGTATCGTAACTACCGAGTAACGGATCTCGCTAATTTGCATGAGTCCTCCGCGGCGTCGGAAATTTCGCACCGGGTCAGCCCCCAGGGAGCAGGCTTAACGTTGCCTCCAGAAATAGAAAGAGCACCCCCTTAAAATAGCAATTACCGAGATACGTGATCGCGCATCATTCTACCACGTTCGCGAGAGGGAGAATCGAGCCGGTATAAAAATGAATCGGCGGACGCGCGCCAACGAGGGGGATGCAGCTGCCGGGGTGGGCGAAAGTAATTTCAGAAGCGGAGGAGAACGAGAGAGAGAGAGAGGGAGAGGGAGAGAGGAAACCTCGCCGTTCATTCCGCGTGAATATAGAAAATAGGGAACTTCGGAACCGCCAAGCTACCCGCCGCCAACCACAAAGGGAGGAGTTCGAAATAGAAATCGCTTAAAAAGGGACATTTATCGGATTGAAGGAATTCTTGCATTTTCGCAAGAAAGTTCGTCCACGAGGGGAAAGAGACACGCTCTCTCTCTCTCTCTCGCTCCTTCCGTCTCTTCCTCTCTTTCTCTCTGTTTCGGAGATCGTGTCTGAGTGCAGAGAGGAGGCACGGAGAAACAGCCACCATTGTTCCGTTCGGATAAATAAGCCTCGTCCTGTGCGCTCGCAAGGCAATTAGCGCGCGCCGCGTTAAAGGAACGCCTGCATTACGCGGAATCATTGTTGCGAGTTAATTGGCCGAGCGGTAACATCGCTCAAAAGTTCCCTCTCCGAGAGGAGCACTCGCGAGTTAATAGCGGTTTCAGGCCGTTAGGTAACGCGCGTCGTCGAGTCAGCGAGGATGCGAAAAGTGAAAACGTGGATGAGAGACTATTCCTCGCGGACGAGCGGAGCAGTTCCGCCGGTTGGCTGATCCGTCTGTCCTTCGACTCCGTTCTCGTCGTCGTCGTCGAACGGCGTCGAATTGACCGAAGACATTCTCGGCCGACCAGCGGGGGATAATAGCGCGTAATGGGATATTTCAAGTGGCGAGACGGTTTCTTTTATCGGGTCTGGCATTTAAATGCAAAGTATTATTCAAATGGTGCAGTTCGTTCGTCCGTTCTCTCGCTCGGAGTGTCAGTGTACCCTCCCCCTCCCTCCTCCCACCCGCAGCGTTCTATTCCTGTCTGTGTCTCTCCTCTCCTCGTGGCGGGGCCGCCCTTGGGACAAGAGGCTTCATTTCCTGATATTCAAATGCGCTCAAACATCATACCCGGCCATGAACGTTAGGTGAGGCGCTACGCCGCGGTTTCCGCGCGGATAAGCCGGTACACCGCGCGCCCCAGCTCGCTGCACCTCGCTGCATACGGTCAACTTGCGGCACAACACGGTTCCTCCGCCCGCGCGCCGCCACCCCCTCGGTTTCGTGTTTCGTCCAGCCCCGGCGAAAAATTGGGGACGCGACGCCCGTCAGCTCGTGATGGTGCGACTAGCGCTGTAAAATTTCGTCGTTCACGAGCACGGCACTCCGGAGGTCGCGCTTCAACCGCGCGATCGTGAGTGTAGTGAGAACCCCGCGCGAGCGAATTTTCATCGGCGACCGACAGTCGTACGGTTGCACGTTGGTGCACGTGAGGTGCAAAACGTTCGAGCGTTGAGGTAAACGTCGGAATAAACGACACGGCGCAGACATTTTTCCGGGATCTAATTGGAATCTGTTCCGATTTCCTCCAAAAAATGTTGGATTCTGATTGGGAATCTGTGAGAGACTCAGATCAGAAGTGTACATGTCTCAACAATGCGATTCTAAGTGGGAAACCCAGACAGATTCCATTTGCTCTGACTAACGTTTTCCCAAAGTTTTCTTGCAACTGGGGTAAGAATGGGATTCCTAATTGATGATTGATGGAAAATTATAGTTACTTTCGATGCCAAACATATCTTTTTTCTTTTATTTTAACCGCAAAAATAGTCAGGAGATTAATTTTTCTAGCAAATGTTACTATAATATCGGTGATAATAACTTTACATGCATGTTGTTATCACTATAAAATATACTTCACGTTGAAAATAACTATAAGTTTTTTCGGTACAAGGGGAGGCCGGGGCAGATTCGATATTTTTTTCAAAATTTGCGGTGTTAAAACTTTTCAGACAACTAATTATTGTAATTTGACTAAACAACGATAATAACGACGATTTTCCTCTGTTGTTTTTATGCTACACTAAAGATCCTGCAGTCTGTATAGTTTCGTCTTTAATAACGAAAATACAAACATGCAGCATCTGTGCGAACGTGCCCTGGTACGTGAGTAGATCTGAACGCAGCCCGGGACAGGCATTATACATAATAGTATTATGCATAATAAATATGATTGTGCACTTTAAAAAATGAATATATGTTTAAAGTTACTTTTAGTAATATAAATAAGGAGTTATTTCTAACATATTTTCGATGCTCGGAATATAGCGAATTTTATTTTTGAAATACGTTAGTGTGTCATTACGCTAAAGTACATATTTATTTTAGAAATGATTGAAATATAAAATCGGAAGTCAGATATGAGGCTTCAGATAATTGAGAAAATCAACAAAAGCTGTGTAACACAAATTTATTCATACTTTTAAACACAAAATATAAAACTTTCCAAAATAACGGAAAGTGATATTTGAAGCAGCACACAGCCTGTTGAACTGTGTTTGACAAGAAGTATATAAACGCTTTATTAATCTGCCCCTCATTCCAACCTATCTCGGTTTCCCTTATTAATAAATAAGTTTATTGGCAAATGGGACAAAGAATCACGACAATGTGAAGCTAATTGTAATACGATTATCCTAAAATAGAACTCATGAATATTTTCCGCGAAAAAAACGTCTCTTCTCTCTCCAGCTTCTTTACGTGCCGAAGAAATACGGGATCCGCGTCGGTGAACAATACCGTCTCGATATGTGTGCTCCTCTCTCAGAACGCGAATTTGCGTTTCTTTGACGTCACCCGCTTCACTTGATCATCCTTCTCCACTCTTTTTTATTCCACTTTCGAAACGGGAGAAAGGGCCACGTGAATTAGAAATGATACGAGACTTCGAGAGCGCAGAAGGACCGACGTACTGCCGGTTTCCGGTCCGCCGTGCATGTCGTCGGGTACGGACGAAAAGGCGGAAGATCCTCTCGGCACGACGTAGAAGGAACAAATAAGATGACGTCGGAGAGGAGAGGACGATTCCCGGAAAGGAGTTTCGTCTAGGGACATTGAATCTTGGATGAGCAGGAACACGACAAATTGCAGGATCAAAGCAGCTGATATAACGTCGTCATACGCCGCTCGCCTGCCCGGTCGCCTCACTTACATTTTATATATTAAGATAATTTTACATGTATCATTTTCCTCCGCGTAAATGTATATCAAAGCGCCACGTTTTATCACGCCTTGATTGCGATTTTCGACTTATCTCAGATTATCTATACAAATCTGAAAAAATTTTGCTAAGATGTTCCGAATTTTTTCCCCACTCGATTTTGTGCCCAATTTTGGTATCAGATTCAAATACTCGTCAACCTGATTACAAATATATAGATGTCTTAAGGTGCAGTAATTTGCCGTTCCAAAGAAAACGGAAAAGTTTCAATTCCGACCGATGATTTCAATCGCCCTCGATCGGAATTGAAATCTTTGGAGTTCATTTCCTCTGAAACGGAAAATCGCTATACCTTAAGACATACATATTTGCAATCAGTTTGGTGAATACTTTAATCTGATACCAGAATTGAGTACAAAGTCTAATAGGGAAAAATGGGGAATATTATCTATGAACGTTTGGCCGTATTCTTTAGACAACGAGGAAAACGCAAAGGTCACTTGATTTGATAATTACGTATTGTTATTATATATATTTCGCGCGTATATGCTTGAAGTACTCGCGATATGGATGCATATATTTGATAAGATACATTCGCGCGATCTCTAACTTTATAAAACAATCCAGCTCTTTGATTTCCAAAGTTTTCATTATTCCCAAGGATTTCGTTCGCTCAAATTGTCGCCAATTTCACCGGGAAAATTCAGTCTTCTCTTGTCTTTTTTTTTTCTTCCCCCTATTTCAACGTGTCGAGGAAATGGCATTCATATATCAAAGTTGGAAGTGGTGCAAAAAGCTAAGTACCGGTCTCGATGGGGGAATTGATTCCTAATACGACGGGCGTAATGAGTTTTATTATGAAAATGATACGGCCCGAATATGCATTTGAGAACTCGAATAAACTCCGCTATACGGCTTCTATGAGATCGTAAAAGTGCCCATATCCGGAATAGGTCAGTAGGGTTTTGCAGCTCGTTCGCGACGCTGCGCGTTATGGTTCTGCTTTTCATACGAAATACCGCTCAACGAACAACCGCCCGCCGGCGCTGATGAAAAAAGCCGTCGCCATTATGGCCGAGAAACGCGCGCGAGAGAACGACGAAGGCGTGGAGATGGACGCGCGTACAGGAAATTTCGCCGATTCGACCTTATTAAACCCTTTGACGTGGCCTGACGCGTCCCGGTCGAACGCGTTTCGCCTTTCACCTTTTTACGCGTACCGCGTCGGAAGATTTCCTCTCTGCTCGACGGCATCTATGCGAAAAAGCGCTAATGAATGAGAAAGAGGAGAGAGAGAGAGAGAGAGAGAGAGAGCGGGGAGGGGGAAAGGAAACTTTGGAACTTTTCAAGAAAATCTCGCGGAGCTCTTTGGAGCGACCGCGCTAATAAAGGTTTCTCCCTTTTCCGCGGAGTTGCCGGAGTAAATTACGTCTCGCTCTGTTTCGCGGATAACTTTATGCGATTGATAACGTGAATAATTTGAAGAAAACAAACGAGACGATGGGTCGAGATGATTTTTTATCTTTCCTCCTCCTCTCTCTCTTTCTCTCTCTCTCTCTCGCAACACCGAAAGCCGAGAGAGATATTCTACGTCGTAGTTCACGAATTTTCGGAAATCAAGTTTACATCGCGTTAACAGAGCGTGAGACGATTCACGCTGTCATCACGACCGAGTCCTCAATTACCCGCCCTCCCACACGGATTTTTCCCGCAGGGCTGCCGAATTTTTTCCATCAGCCGACTTGATAATCGGCTTAAGGCGCATCACTTTTTCTCGCGTATTAAGGTCGACGCGGCGAGGCGAGGCTGATGCAAAACGCGCCGGTAAGAAATGGCCGGCGCGCGCGCGCGTATGCATCTCCCCCAGGTAAGACGAACGTTTTTCTCGCAGGAGATGTAATTAATAATCCCGAATGCGCATGCATTACCGCGGGTTAATGTGCGGCGGCCCGGCTGCGCCTGCTTTAGCCGCGGAAGCCCGGACGCCGCCGTAATGGAGGGTGTCTCAGAAAACACGAAGCCCGAGTGTCATACCGCTACTGCGCGCGTACATTCCCGGCTTTTCCGCGTGTGCTTTTACCCAAATTGCCCGCGCGTTCGCGGGCTTTGAAACAAAATCATAACCGTGAACAAATTACGTCTTCCGAGCGCGCGCGTCGAGGTATTAAAGTAATTATATTTACTACCGCGTGACGAGAGCGAGATAGGGATAGAGAAAGAAAGAGAAAGAGAGAGAGAGTGAGAGGGAGGGAGATAAACAGAGGAAAGGTGCGCCATGAACCGCGCTAATTTCCGGAGGCGTGCGCGCGACAGCAAATCGGCCGAGCGGGAGACGCAAACGCGCCGGAGCGATCTCGCGGCGGTTCGAGTTTGTACAATCGGCGGAATTTAACACCAACGGAGCGGAGCGGTTTATCGAAGGAGAAGCGAGGAGAATCCGGCGGGTACCTCCTTTAATGACGCGTCGAGACCCCCTCGTCGTCGCCGTGGTGGCTATATTCGTGTCGTCCAATCGATTGCACGAGTCTTCCGACGTGCCTTCCCGCGGAGATAACAGTAGGTAGAAGGCGGATGAGTCTTTCGACGATGAAAATAATGTGAGAGAGAGAGAGAGAGAGAGAGAGGGAGAAAGAAGAAGGGATGAAATGAAAAGTGCAGGCTGTGCGCCGGGAACGACGCGAGGGTCGAAAGTGGCGTGATAATGAGAAGGGAGCAACGCGAGTGCGAACGCGGAGGACGGCGGGCTAAGAATGACGATCGTTGGCGAAAAGAGCGCCGAATAAGAGAACGGGGGAGGGGGCGAGATAGGGAGAAGGGCGAGGAACGTTGACTGTCGGTGGAATAAGTTTAGGGTGATAAATCGGCGAGTCTCGGCGCGCGCGAAGTGAGAACCCGAGGCTCGCTATGTGCGCGATAGAAGAGAAGAAACTGGCGGAGAAAGAGCGAAGCGGGAGGAGGAGGCGATGGTGGTAGTGGTGGTGGATGTGTGGGAGTCGGGTTGCGAAGAGAGAAATGGGGAGAATAGGGTTGTTTCGGGATTAAAAACGGAGTGGCCGCGCTCTCCGGCTGCTTGAGCATGCAAATGAAAATAATTTATTCCGGAAATCTGCCACAAGAGAGAGAGAGAGAGAGAGAGAAAGAGACAATTTATCTCGTACGCATTCGCCGCATCGTCGATTTCGCGTCGTCCAGCACGGGAGCTTTATCTCCCGGAAGAATAGCGAGAATCGTGCGCGGTGGCGTTATCACGAAAACGTAACGAAGCTCCTTATCGCGCGATTAGCAGCGCGTAATATCGATACTTTAAGTGTACAGACGTTCCCTCCGCGCGCGGATTGCTCGGAGTGAGAATTTTCTTTTTTCATTAAGCGGATCGGCGCGAAAGAGACGCGGAGTTACCTTGATTATAAATATCATTCGCGTTGAGGGTCTTGGTAAAGATCGCGCTAATCTAATAGCGGACGAATAATGACGAATAAATCCGCTTGCGAACTCGAAGGTAAATTAGTTTGGAAGTCGCGAGAAGCCTTTCCCCGCCGCCGCGCAAATAAACACAGTTACTTGATAGTTAGGAGTTATAACCTCTCTTTTT
>NW_014554712.1:1450024-1473969 GCF_001313825.1 Dinoponera quadriceps | reverse complement strand
TTTTCTCCCCCCCCCCCCCCCCCCCCCCGAGAAAGATTAAGACAGCTTTCTCGAGTTCGGACGTGCCGTGTAGCTTAAAAAGAATTGTCGCGCATAGCAAACGATACCGCCCGGCACTTAACTGCTCGCCTAGTTCACGCTAATTAAGCATGAATATTTGAGGAAGGACCGCGCCGCTGCTAGACGCTGCCGTCTCTCTCTCTCTCTCTCTCGCTCTCTCTCTGTGGCGTCGCAAATTATATATCAGATAAGAGATGTGTAAACTTCGCACGGTTAAATCGATTCCACCGTCGTTATATTTTTATTCTTTCGCCAGCGCGCACGCGCGAATAGATGTATCGGTGGATACTTTCGTACGAGCGGCGCGATGAATTATCGCCGTGCAACGCGCGAAATATCGCAACGTGTTGCGCAAGAAATATAAGAAAAAAAAAAAAGAAAAAACTTACCATCTCTTGTTTATGTAATATCGAGAAGCGTGGCGAACGCGACGCGAATACATCTCGGCGAGCAACGCTCGCGTCGGCGCGTTATTCACTCACCTGCAACATAAACATATAAAACTCGCGTTATGCATAATTTCAATCGTGCACGATCTCGAATGATTAATCGTAGCCCGGGCTGAATGCCCGATGAAGCGGAATCGGATCGCACGCTCGTATTCTTCGGAATGCGGAGTGGCGTTAAAGTTCACGGATATCGGTGCGGGAAATGTGCGCAGAATGTACAAAGCTCAGTATCGTCACCGAAGATTCGTCCGCGCGCACGGGATATCTAGTGTTCTAACCTAGCGATAAATTAATTTAATTAGTGTCTTCATACGCAACATAATTCCCGTTCATTAACGGGGTAAACTGGAATTCCACCACGTATATCTGCTCGTAATACGCGCGCACACACACGCGCGTGTGCACACCATTCCCCGACTTTTGCCAAGAGGCGAAACAACCAGAAATGTGAGACACATTTCATACGGAATAATTTTTACAAAGACCACCCGTGTATGCTTCTTCTCTATTTCACACACGCACACACACACACACACACACACACACTCTCTCTTCCTCTGCGTTACCCGCAGTTTTTATCACTGCGCACGCACTCTCATCATCGTGAAACTTCATATCGCGCCATTGGTCGCGTTTCCCTCAAGTTTCAATCCAGGCCGGACATTAATATTCATATTTCAAAAGTACCCGCTTTCAAACTACAGCTATCGCTGGAAAAATGCTGCGGAAGTGCGCGGACGCGGATAACACGGCGGGCATACGGGAAAATGACACATTCGGTCTCTCGAAATCGACGATGCTGGTCGGAGTGAAAGTTGATTGCCGTAGAAAACGATCGTTTACCCTGTCGGGAAATTAGCATGCCGTGACGTTTACCAAGAGACTGCTTAAATATAGACGATCGCCTTTCAAATATTTCGACACTTTATTCAAATAGATCGGATTTTCTTATCTCGCCATGAAACGGTAATTAACAATAAACATTGAAACAATAAACAGCTACTTTTATGATTCTTTAAATGTCTAACATAAAAACGAGGTTTTATACGATCCCACTTATATCTTTTGAAAATGTCTCGCCGCATAAAATGCTGACAGATAAAAATAACGCGGTCCTTTCCTCGGCGAATTTGAAAATTTCCCTCTGCAACTTTTTGTACCGTTCGAGCAAAAGATATCTTAAGAGAGATGTAACAAAAAAAAAATAAACGGACCGGGGACAGGAAGCAAGGCGCGCGCAAATAAAGAACCACTACTAACAAGGAGGTAGAGATGCGTGGAGATAAAAGATACGCTCCGCTACGAGCAACTCGAGCGTATTTCTTACTCTCGTCGCTCTTCGCGTATCCGTGTGAAAGATGCAAGGGAACAGGGAAGCACGCGAGGGTGACATTATGTCTCAATAAACATCACGAGCTTCGTTACGGGAAATTGAGAGTTTCCGCGCATTTGGGATTCGCGAACTACTTTCGCGAGACGTCAGCCACGCTGTCATCCACGACGCACGAGAAACGGGAAAATAAAGGGAAGGAGTAAGCGGGAAGAAAAGAGATATTCGACTTCATCTTAAACTCGATTCCTACTCTCGATACCGACTACAACCGGAGACGAAGAAACCGAATTATACGATTTATCATTCCCTCCTTTCCTCTCTCTCTCTCTCTCTATCTTACCGTACTGTTCTCTTGTTATAATTATTCCTATTTATCTTTTCACTTTCTCCATTCTCAAACACTGGAATCGTCGGCACAGCCCTAAAATTAACGCTTGAATCCGATGCAGCCACCACTTTAATTTTTTGCATTGGAGGTGTCAGCTTAACGGAGATGAGCGTTAAAGATGCAGCGGATCGCGGGAATAAAGAGAGAGAGAAGGTAAGCCGTGGAGATTTCGCTTCTTCAACAACATTATGGCATCAGGTGCGGGTTCGGGCGTGCATTCCTTCGGCCTTCCCCATTCAACTCGACGTAAACCTCCTGTCTGCTATCCTTCACATACCCGGCCCTCCCTTGACTTTCGCAAAATTTATACGCAGCCTGAGTAGAAAACCGCTATCTTTTAATTTATGCACCACTCTCCGGGAATTTAATATTCTCGCCGCGTCTAAGACGCGTGCCCGTCGCCGCTGACTCCTTTCGCGAGCGGTGTGTAAAATTGAGAGAGGGGCCAGAGGACGAGGAAGCGGGACGAAAAGACGGGAAAAGAGCGCGGGTCGAAGCGAGCCGGCTACTAATGGTGGATGGTACTCGAGGGCCCTTTTTCGCTGGGTCCAGCCTTTGCATCCCAAAAAGGGTTAACGACGCGGAGAAGTAACTTCGCCGGTTAAGCGAAAGACCAGGCTGGCCTCGACTGTCGTTTCCGTCTTTATGTCTCGTCCCTCTGCTCCCTCCGTCGCCCACCTCGCGCCGTATATCTCGACGATTTAAGCAAAATTACGCGTCTTTCGCGATTTACCTGGCAACTATGAACTACAGAATCTTCGGAATTCTGTTCTAAGCGAAATTGACAAGCAGACGTAGAAAATTCCATCTCCCAGAAATATTCAAACTATTTAGGGAAAAAAAGGAAGGGAGAAAGAGAGAGAGAGGGAGGGAGAGAGAGAGAGAGAGAGAGCGAGAGAGAGAGAGGGAGGAGAGAGAGGCGGGGTGTCTTCGATACGCTTCGATGGGAAATCAAAATCCGTAGTATCTAACTTCGTCAAATCGCGGAATGGCTGGGATTTCCGACATTGTTCCGGAAATTCCGCGAGGTGCGTGACAGTCTTCACGAATAAGGAGTAAATATACCTTGACCTACGATCCTCGGGACGGTGATTACAGTTCGTTCGGGCGTCGTCGAAACCGAAATTACTTTCGACAAATGCGTTTTCTCACCGCGCAAGAGTGACTGAGTTTTAGATATATAAATATCTGTGCACTCAACTCCACACTGAAAAACAGCTTGGTAACAATTATCAAACATTTAGTGAAATAGTTTCAATTACACGATTTTGTTGCAATAAACAAATCATTAAGTTGTATAGTATGCGTAACTAAATAATTTGATTACTGTAAATAATTTGGTTACGCTAACCAAATAATTTAGTCACGCGTTTCAGAATTATGAAACAGTCATGTTTTCCAGGGAAAACTAAAAATAAAGCCATACGCCGCAAGAAATTTACTGCGTATAATTTTTCGCCTCTGACGTCATACAACCAATATCGAAGACAGAGCTTTAAACAATTTCGAACATTCCTTACAAATACATAGCGTAAGACTTGGAGCAATTCTAGAAGCTCCCAACAAAACCTTCTTTAAGTCTCGACATGGAGAAAATAGAAATAAGTTCCCATTTGTAACATCAAAGGAACACAATATTCTATATAACGTTACATCCAGAGATCTTTCGATAGACGCACAAAGTGCGACTGTCTTTAGGTTTGATAGTAGAACTAAAATTTCAACTCGACGTTGCACTTTAGTCGCGCCGTGAATTGCACGATTTTTCTCGCGAGAAAGAGAGAGAGAGAGAGAGAGAGAGACCTGTTAGAAGCGCATTATCAGAACGGAAAACGTATCCCGGTGTAATTGAAGAGGAGGAATTAAACGAAGCGTGACTCCGCGACTCCTCGGTGTTAAATGTCGTTACGTCACCTACTTTCTTACTACATGGCGGAATGATTGTGCCGCCGGTCGCGAAGCTGCCGGTATCCCTTTGAAGTCTCATTCGACGCGATTCATGGAATCGCTAATGAAATTTTGCGCATTCTTCGAGACGCGATTACCTTTCCCGTTGTGTCGGACGCGACAGGGTAATTACGCGCGACGAAACACAAATAAACACGCGGCGTGTCGGACGAGATATAACGTCGCGCGTCTCTCCGCATGATAAATTGCATTCTTCGAGAGAAGCGCGCGAGAGAAAGAGAAACGGAGAAAAAGGAGCGAGGGGGGGGGGGGGCGGACCTAATGCCTTTTAAAATACACCGAAACGTCCGGAGAAAACGGCGGTTCCTATCAAAAAACGATCCGGCGCGATGTCAAGGCTGACTGGACGAAAGATAGAAAGACGGTCGGGTAAAACGGACGGCGGGCTAAAAGCGAAACGAGATCTAGATCCGCGATCTCGCACAATGGCATTAGTTCACGAATAGATCGGAGTATATATACTGAGTACATGGTACGGTCGGTACATATCGGAGGCAACGAAAAATCTGTAGTCACGTACGCCGGTGGCAGCCGGTGACACCAATTTGCCAATCAAGGCCGTATCCGAGGCAGCGAGACGAGCGAGCGAGATCTCCTCGGCGACTAGATTCTCGAGAACTCGGGAGAAAAGTGGGTCGGCCGTGGTGGTCTCGCTACTGTACGGTAGGAAATGCGCGAGGCAAATAACGTCGGGGCAACGTCGAAGAAGAGCGTGTCGCGCTAGCGAAAAGTCGCGGCGTTTCGCCCGCGTTCCCACGCAAAGGCAGATAACTCGGCAGTTCTTGTACCACCGCAATTTATGTGTGTGTATATATGCATATATATATATATATATATATATATTGTGTGTGTATGTGTGCGTATGCGTGTGTACACGTTAATTATGCGCAATCGGTCACTTAATGAGAAGACTTTTCGCGAAAAGGCACTCACGGGTGGAAACTTTCTTTCACGGTGGTATTTTATACGATTCGAGTTCTGCCAGAACGACGAGAAGATATGACTTTTATCACGAATCTGATTTGCACGCGCGACTAATAATCCAATTAATTCGTTTATTTCCGTCGACACGAGAATCGTCTTTAACGCCGATCGCTTTTCAGACGGGGATAAACCAATTCGGTCTTTTAAAAAGTCTCTGTTACAATGTACGGATAAATGTTTGCATAACACCTTTCTTAGACTAAGCTAAGGTGACTTAGCTAAGTAATCTTAGAAGCAGGCTGATTTCTACAATTTCTTCGTTGGAATTAAATTTTATTTCATTCAAATCAATTTATCGAAGTAGTTCAAACAAACCAATTTTTTATTCAACAAATACGATTATTCAGTTTGTCAAATAATTTAATGTCCGACTCAAAGAAGAAAATGGTTTTCTTCAAAGAAAAAAATTAATTTCATCGAATCCTTATCAAACACATTTCACCCTCCTTAAGAGTGCGAAATCGAATTTCTGTTACTGCACTTTTTTTTCCGAAGCCTCGCTTTTGATTCTCAAGATTCTCGCGCCTAATTTGCCGACACTCATTAAGCCACGTGTCTCTGGAACGTGCAGAGACACTCGCCAAGAAGAAAGGACAAGCATTGCTCGAACAGGTGACAGATGAAATAAGCGGTCGCGAGGGTTCCTCTCACTTTTTCACCGCGACGTCAGTTACAATGTTGTTCCGCTAGACGAAGCAATTATCTCTCGCCAAAGTGCCCTTACTTCCTACGGGCACGCAGCTCGAGCGGCCGAGTGAATTTCGGTTAACTCAATTTTTCGTTACCGGCGGCCGCTGCGGCTCTTTCCTCTGCAAAATTGAAAAATTGTATCGATCGCTCGGCGAATATGAGAAAAGTAGAGAGCGAAGATTAAAGGCCGCGCGCGCGCGCGCCCGCGTGCGTGAGTGAGCGAGAGAGAGAGAAAGCGAATAAGTGGGAAAAGATATTCGTTTAAACGATAACAAAGAGTTTGTCGGTTTATCGCTCTCTTATTTCTCTGGAGAGAGAGAGAGAGAGAGAGAGAGAGAGACATATGCGTGAATATAATTATAATACTGTTCATATATACATGCTGAGCGTAATAGCCACTTAAGTCGTAAAAAAATTCAGAGACAGATGAGAAAAGAACAGAAGGACTTTTACGACTAACGACTCGCGCAGAAATCGCAGAGAAAATACTCTCTCGCCGCTAGAGTCGTATTATTAAGTTAGTTTCGTCATAAGCACGGCTTAGGTTCATTTCGCAGTATTTCACGTATCGCAATAAAAATTTATTCAATCTAAACTCTTACCTTCGTCTCTCTCTACATGCATTTAATGTTTTAAATCATAAACTTTCCACATCGCTTATGATTACGAAAAAATCGAGTTTCCTCGGATAAATTATACTTTAAAGTAGTTATTCGGTAAAATGCTAGATTTCCACTAACGATATTATCCCCACATAAGTTTATCATTTACTAAAAAAAAAAAAAAAAAAATTCTTTCCTGATTTTTCCTGTGTAGATTTTTTGTCATCAATATACAGATAAAATTTAAGAGGTTACCCGAGAAAATAGTTTGACGACCCGACCGCCTTAACGGGAAACAATTTTACCAGAGCGGAGATGCAAGCTTCATTAAACATCGCGTCATTACGATGCTCGGGGTTTCGCGGGAGCATCGCCGTGCGCCGCGCGCTGAATGGAAATCCGACGAAATGGCTCGTGGCGTCCGCGAAATCGTCGAAGGGGATACGTGTCGGTGACATTTTTCGTAGCTTTCACGGGACAGAGATGCGGACTTTCGACGTTCGCGACGAGAGTCACGTATTTGAAGTTCTACGGTTACAACGGCGCAACGACAGTTGCGAGTGTATGCGCACCCGCGCGCGCGCGCGTCGGAGGGTGTCAAACGTGCTTGCTAAACCGAGAAAACCATTATGCGAGACCGCGCGAATCCGGAAGAGCTGCCTGCAGGGAGGAAGGGAGGAACGGAGGGAGGGAAGGGCGTAACGAATCCGCGCGATCGCTTTTTAATTAAGAGCCGCTGTTAATGAAAACCAGCGAACGCGCGTTCGCCGTCGTCGCCGCCGTCGTTAGCACGTCCAAAAATTTCCGCGAGATTTTAACATCAACTTAGACCTCCCCCCTCTCCGTTCCGCCGCCGCCTCTTCTTGTGCTTACAAAAACACGAAACTTCCGAGCTACTTTCATCGCCCATGCAATCTCTCCGCCTTTACGAAGTTTACGCTCGGACGAGTTCTCCCCGCAAAAGTTTCGCCCCGGCGGTTTCGCTGCACCTTCTCTTCTTTCTCCCGTTTCTTTTTTTCCCGCCTTCCTCTCCCCCCCCCCTTTTATTTTGTCAGTTTTAATCGATCCGTCATAATTACCGCGGACACGGCGTCCGCTGCCGTCCCGCCGCCGCATTAAACTCCATCGACTGGATTTTTTTCAACGCAGAACGCACCAGGGAAAAATGTAGTACCCGCGCGCGCAGAAGCCAGCGGCCGCGGAATTCCGGCCGGTGAACCTTTCAGTTTCGCGCGCTTAAACAACCCCCCGGAACAGTTACCTGACAGTGATACCTTTTGCCGCTCTCGCGGCAGAAATATTTCCACTTACCGCGAAAGCCTCGTGCCTGGCATTCCTACGCCCGGGCGCCGGTGCATAATGCACGCGTATGGCTGCTCGAACACACACACACACACACACACGCATACACGCGCACACGCACGCGCAAGGCGAGGCGAGATATGTGCCGTAGGACGCGGAAGGTAGTAGCTCCTTGGGAATATCTGGATCTACGATGGGGAACGTTGGGGGGAGGCGACGGAAGGAAGAAACCGAGGGCCACCGGTGGAAAGTTGATCGGTAGGGGCATCACGCTCTGGGCATAACTGACTGACTTCTCGCGCAACCACCCATTTCAGGACGATCCAGGACGATCACCTCGCTCGTCGCGAAGGATCGGGAGCTGGTCCGGCATCCCTTATCTGTAATTTATACTTTCAATTTACTCTCGCCGGAAGATTCCAGGAAGTTCGATCGTCTGGCGCGCGCGCTTGCTGGCCTACCCGGCGCGGCGTCTCTCCTCTCTTCCCCGACTCCTCGGCGAGAGAAGCATCCAGAGAGGCGCTCCCCTCTCTCTCTCTCTCTCTTTCTCTCCGTCGTTTTCACCTCCGTGAAACTTTGGCGACTTAATGGTCTCGTCCTGCGCGAACGGCGCTTTTTTCAATTTCGCAGCCCCTCGCGCCGTCGGGTCATTAACGTCGCGCCAGCCGCGATACGTCTTTCGCGCCTTCGTCCGTGGCACGTGAATTAAATAAGGGTGTCTAATATCGTATTACCGGAGCGCGCGTCGCGGTCCGAGAGGAACGATAATTAACGATACTCCCGACGTCTGGCGTTCCTCGCGCGAACAGCGACATTATATCTCCCCGTGTGAAAAAAAAAAGAAGTGTCCCCTCGCTGGGGAGGATATCGAAATCTCCCGATGACAATCCGAAGTCGAAGATTCGTTTCATCGGGAACTCGTTAGACCCGTTCCCAAACGGTGCAGCCCGAGAAAGTCGAAGCGATCGCTGTATACGTTTCATTACGATTGTGTGTCTGAGAGGCGGCCGCGATCGATCGCGGCCCGAGAATCACCGGGAGCGGCGGAACATCGCATAAACTCCGACTTCTTTATAGGAATCGACAGTGGAGGATACCGGCGAAGGAGGTAAGGAAAGTTTCGCGCGTATAAAATATTCAAAGCACACCGTCAGCTTCAACGTGGAAAATTAGATTTGTCCGGAGTTGGAAAACCTCCATTACTATTAGAAGATAAAGTAATCTGAAGATAAGATGTATACAAGCTCGCGGAATACATTCGCGCTGCCTGTTCCCTTTCCTCGCCCGTGTTCGATCATTACGGTGTGCGCGGCGACCCTATAAATATCTCCGCCCGGGTATTGTTTCGCGAACTTCTCGTACGTACTGAGGTAAAACGGAAGTTTCGGGGATCGAGCGACACCTCGCTCGTAGGGCTTCGCTTGTAATTTGATTTGTGCCTCACGCGAGCGTCGTTTTTCCTTCATTCGGCAGACAGCAATTTTCACTCGCGAAATCCGCGAGAAAAGCTCCTAAGCACGATTTATTCACTCACGGTCCGTATTATCAGGCGCAGCTGAACTTTTTGACGGGATACGCAGAAGTCGAGTCCCCGTCGAGGAAGGTCCGACGTCGCGGGCCGATCGACGCGATCGATTTCCAAGCGGAAGAAACAATCGCGCGCTCTTTACACGAGGCAAACAAGACTCGATCGAACGGTCATTCAACGCTAAATGCGGGGGATGAATGGCCGCCTCCGTTACGACTGTATTACGGCTTGTATTCCCGGAGATTACCGTAGCCCGAATTTACCTAAGCGTTACCGGTTACAAGGCTATTCGTCTTGAAGGGCAAATCGATCGTCGCCGCGCGCGCATCGGCTTGACATTTTCGAAGAGTGGTTACACTCGGGGGCGGAGAACTACGACGACGAAGGGTGAGAGAAAATATTGCTCAAGTTTATGGCCGGTGTAAGGGGCATGAATTTATGGCGGGGGCTTCGGAGGCGGCCACGAAACGCGGGAAAAAGTGGAATTCGAAGCAGTTTCTCGCGCGGATGCGAATAACCCGCGCCAAGATATATGATACACGAGTTAGTGCCTTTCGCTTGATCTTCTGATAATGCTACTTGACTCGCGTCGCTATAACTTTCGCGACCTTCCCACGGACTGAATGCGCGTCTCGGCAGATCGATATTATACCGAGGTTAAGGATGCACTCTCTATTAGTACATTGACAATAAGCAGCGAATCCTCGATCCTTTAAAACCCTCACCGAATCCCTCAGCATCGGCAGGCGTACGTGCAACATCAATGCAACATCAATTGCCCCCCTCTCCCCCCAGTAATTTCTAATTCTCCGAAAGACATTATTTATCCGTCCATCCGTTCTTCCGCCCATCCGTCCTTCCGTTCCGTGCGCTCAAAAACCTACCCAGGGAGAAATTTGCGACGCCGAGCCGCGCGACGTCACCTCTGGACGCTTCTCGAAAACGCGCAGCGTTAAAAAGCGCGATAAAACAGCCAGAGTGCTGTCGTGTCTGTCGCGCGTCTCCCTCCGCCGCGAAATTTACCGTCCGGACGACCCGTTGTCTGTGTCGCGCGTTAGTCCCTCCTCCCTTTTTTTTTCGCTCGCCACATCCTTCGGCCTTCTGAATCCGAATTTTTAATCAATCCTCGCAATCATCGCGAACGCGAAAATCGCCCGACGCGCTCGCACGAAATTCGACGGATGGGTGAGGCGTGCGTCGCGCGAATCATCACCGTGGAAGTCGCTTTTAATCAGCCACGTGTGTACTATCTCTCTCTCTCTCTCTCTCTCGTTCTCGACGATACTCGCAAACGCAAAAAGTCACCGTGACATCGACCGAGTCACATATTCGATGTCGAACCGATGTAAAGGATACCGGCTCGCGTTTAATTAGGACGGAAAAGAAGCGGAAAAGGGACACACAGCAGCTGCGCCAACCGAGTAATCACGGTTCTTCTTCCTTTCTCTCTCTCCCTCTTTCCCTCTTTCTGCCTCTCTGCCTTTCTCCCTTTCTCTCTCCCCCTCCCTTCCTCTCGCTTTTTTTATTTGATTCACCGGATACGTATGTTTTGCCGGCGAATTCCGAGCACGCGTTATTCTCGTTATCGGATACCGCGCGCGGGTGTAGAGTTCCGGGGGATTGTTTTTGAATTTACCTGCGTAACTTTTACCTCGCGGATTTTATTCGGATAGCCGCCGCATTCCAGCCGCCGCAGACCATACCAGACCGCTCAACGATATTTCTGTCTCCGGTCACCATTCATTTTTTACCTGACCACAAGCATCTCGCTGTAATTTGAATACACTTGACTACGCGCGCGCTAAAATACGCTCGCCGAGAGATATTCGGTAAAATCTCTCGCTGATCATTACACGGTCGCCGGCCGAATATCATTTTTCCCTATCGATTTCGACTGTCGTCTCGGGTTTCGTAATCGATGTCAATGTCGCCGGTCGACGTACAAGCGTGTGTAAACGGCATTAGAAGCGATGACGCANGGGGGGGGGGGGGGGGAAAGGACGATGGATGAAATGGGCAGATTTTCGTATGCTGATTTTAATACTTTCCCGACGAATTAAAATTCTCTAAAGGCTAGAGTCAAATTCACTCAGCGGCTCAACTACTGCGAAAAAAACATATCGTTTTTACTTGCCGCTCCGAAATCGGGGCACATTTTTACCCATCGTCCTTTCGCTACGTTCGTATCCGCATCGCCGCGATTTTACACCGAGATTCACCGAGCCCCTCCGAGGTTTTCGCTCTACTTAACACGAGACGCCACACCACTCGTCTGTAATCAATGACATCGGATAATTCAATTATCCCTATATATCCCGGCAATTTTCAGCCGTTCGAGTTCGCCTTCGCCCGGCCTCGTCGAATCTCAGGGTCCCTTAATCTCCGGGAACGTCGTTCGGATCGAAACTTTCCGTACTGTCGCGGATTCCGCGACATCTTTCCCCCCCCCCNCCCCCCCCTCTCTCTCTCTCTCTCGGCCCTCTCGCTCGCTCGCTATTAATTTCCCGCCGCGTCTCCATTCATTTTCGCACATGCACCCTCCTCGTCCGCCGGTTCCCAGGCCCAAGGGATGACGAAACGGCCGCTCCCGCCCGCTGTGAACTATGCGGAAATTCGGCGACATATTTTCGTAATTCATCGCGAGGTAATTTATGGTCTTAACGGTGGCGAACCGTGACGAAGTACGGGCGAGGATCTTAGGGGACCCTACACGCCGTCGTCGTCATCTTTCAGGACTTCGCGCGTCACACGTTCTCTCTCTCTCTCTCTTTGATTCGGGTTCGTCCTCGCCTGTGACTCGTGAAACGCGCTACATTTATCTAATAAACACTACCGGGAAAAATGATCCAGATGATACACGGCCACGGTGTGAAATTACTTTAATCCGGTGTGCAAGCCGCGACGGCGAGCGGCGCGGTGCACCGCTTTTCCGACCGTCCGCTCTTTTATATAAAATACCGCGTGCCAAGGCGTACGGAAAGAAGCTACGGAAAGGATCGGCATCGTAAGGAATGCCCGGTATCTCGTGGCTAACGGCAATTCCGAACACCTAAACATTTCCGCTAATTAAATTTATCGCTTTCATTCCACGTCGCGTTTCTTCGGGGAAAACTTCCACGGGAGCGTGGAGATATTCACGATCGAGGTTAAAGGGTTCGGTCTCGTCGCCGACCGAGCGGGATGCGCGACCGCGTTCCTCGCCCCGGTTGAAGGGACGGCCGCCCGAAAAGATTGTGACGAGCGAGAAGGAACGTGATGATAAAGAATTGCGATCCGAGCGAAAATTACAGCGGCCTGGGGCGCTCGAAAAGGCGCGAGAGCGGAACGCTTCGGTGGTCATTTTCTTATCCCCCCCTCCCGCTAGCGTACTCTATATATACCAAATCAAATACAGTTTCTTATTAGAACAAAGTTATAAGATCTTAAGAAAAGTCTCGCCTATAATAGACAACTTTACTCCAGTGATAACGATAACACGAGTCGACGTCGCGTCATTTTCAATTACGCCGGAACAATAAAACTCCCCCCGGCGGAAAAGTCGGGGATCCCGGCGAGCCGCGCGTTAACTAATCCGAATTGGAATCAGGCCTCGGAGAGCGTGGCGATTAAAGTTTCATACAAGCGTGACGAAGTGTGAAAATAACGCGGGGGCTCCGAGTCTGGCCAGGCACAAAAGTTGGGTGGCGCGCTGGTGCTCAAAGGGACGACGACGGCGTAGGTAGGGCGAGATCCTACCACCGAGGGGTAAAGGAATTATCGCCGCAGCCACCGCCGCTGCTCCGCGAGGCATTAATGAATCGAATAAGTTTCGAGGGCTATTAAAGTTGAAATTTGATTTACGCCCTACCGGCGATTACCGTCTCGCGCGAAGCTGCCGCGCGCTGTCTCGTCGAGCCGAGCAGATAAGTGAATCGCGGAATTCACCAGCCGGCCGGGGATTCCCGCGGCTTCCCGCGCGAAAAGTCGTCACCGTCGAGACGATACTTCGGCGGAATAATACAGCCAACGCGACAATGCGCTTGTAAATTCCCGTCTCTGACATTTCCGGCCGCGCGAGATGGATGCCGGCTGCCGGGAAGAGAGCGCTCGAGGAGATAAACTCGAGTGTTTGAAACTCGAATCTAATCAAGCCTGTAAACGCCGGCGTTCGCTGGCTAACGAAGAACGCCGATCCCGCCGTTGTTTACCCGAGATTGGTTAAACTTGTTCTGCCAGATAAGCTTCGCATCCGCGGAAATTACGGCAATTGGCGGGGTAATTATGCAGCGATCGGAACGGCACGAGAGAGAAAGAGAGAGAGAGAGAGAGAGAAAGAACGGGCTAAGTCGATGTGGCGGAAAAACCGGGCGGAATCGCCGTGGAGAGAAACGCCGGCGTGTCTCTCTGTGCATTTTCCGGCCGCCCGCTGCGAAGGGAAAAAGTACATTTCTGGCGCGTCCGGGCGAAAATTCAATACGTACGGTTAAACCGCGTCCAAGTATTATTTCGAGTCGATAAAGCGGTAAATTATTCGCAGTAATTAAGCATTAGCACAGTATTACCGCGTTGAATACCGCGGCGATGTACATGTACACGATGATAATTTAATCAGATCCCATAGATAAAGGACGTAATTCTCTGCGTATTCGTTGCACGGACGGCACACGGGTAGCGCACGGGCGATTAGCGGCCGTATGCGAAATACCTCGGCTCGGCGGGAGAATCCAAAACGAATGAATCCGAAACTCGCATCGTTTACGGACATTTCGCGGAACAACGCCGCGCACGAACGGCAAAAATTCGGCCAAGTTGCGGCCTGCGATCCGCGAGACTGTCGAGTTACAAATTAGCGCGAGATCTCCATTGCTCTCGTTTCCACGAATTACAAAACGTCGACGCCCCCGTAACATTCATCCGTTCGTTCGTTCCCTTCGTTTCAAGCGAGCGGAAAAGGAACTCCGGTTGTGACGATCGGGGGAGACTCTTCGACTCGTTCCGATGACGAGCGAGAGAAAAAAAAAATATAGATTCCGTTCCCCAAAGCGATGCCCGAGCTAACGAGATGCGCTCGTTTCGAGAGTTGTTTGTCCAACACAGTCCACCCTCGCGATTTTTACAGCTGCAAACGAGCGCGAGAAAGAGGAGGGGGAGGCGCAGAAGAAGAGAGAGGAGGGAAGGTACGAAAAGTGGATAGAGAGAAAAAGGGAGAGGGAGAGAGGAAAAGTGCGAGAGGGAGGGAGAGAGAGAGAACCGGATGGAAATCCAACTCGGCCGTTACGACGAGGACAATAAGAGCAGCCATCCGGCCGTTTCCGCGCATTTCGTCCGTCCGCCCTTCCCCGCCTAATCGCCCTCAGACAAGAGGCTTAAAGAGATACAGAATTCGCGAAAATCGCGTTCCGGAAAAGCGCTCGTCGCGGACGCGAAGGCCTCATTTGTTTGATCTTTTGTGTGGAAAAACGGCCGCCATAATCACTCCGGTTCGTCCGACACCGCCGACACTGCCACCCCTTTTTCAGCCCCGGCGGCTAAACACTTCCCGATGTCGCCGTTATCATCGCCGACGCCATCGTTGTCGACCTCGTGATTCTTATCCGAAGAGAGAGAGAGAGAGAAAGAGAAGATTGCATCGTCGAGACGTGAGCGCGAAATGTGAAATGCGGTCGCTTCTACAGAAATCCTTTCCGAGTACGGGAGTAATTATGACGACGTCAGATGTAGCGCGCGTTGCGACGATAATCGATCGAACGCTCGGCGAACGGAGCGAATCGTTTGGGATAGACGTGGAAGACGGCAATTTACATTAGTATCGGTCTCATTATTTCGATATACCGCCTATTCCCGTCAGAATTATTTTATATTTGTACTGTGGAACTTTTATTTATTTATACCTTATATTTTATTTATACCGTCCGTTATTACTGACGCTTCAGCATCGAAACGATCGTTCATTTCTTTAACCTTCGGTGAACAGTAAAAAACTCTCTATGCTTGCGTTAAAATCGGTTCTTGTTAAAATTCTTGTGACAAATTTTTAACACATTCGTACGTTAATTTCACGTATTGCGTTTCCCCAATATTTTGTGTTGAGTCGATATTCAATATATTTAAGTCTTCAAACGACACACTTGTTAAAATGACACATTTATTATCAATCAACATATTAAAGATATTAATTTTTTGTTGATTTTTGACACGACGTTTGTATTACTTTTTAACATCATCATCTTGCGTTAAATTAACACAAACACTTGTGTGGACCGTTCGAGGCATGTGAGATGTGATAAATTTAGCACAAAATTGCTTACTGTGGTATATCTTTAACGTATCGTCACAATAATTAAATGAAAAGATTAATTTATTTCACTGGAAAAAATAAATAATAACACTTCCTTTCCGTTTTTAATTTCTTTCCGTTTTCGAAAGTGCTTCTAGAGTAGAGAGAAATCCACGCAATGTCAGTCTCTATAAATAGCTGGGACTGAGAGCTAGGGCCTAAAGAGGAAACTCAAGAACCAAAATCGGACTCGCCGGAATCTGGCGGTATACCAAAGATTAATTTATCCTGTCCAACGCGAAACACGATAGCCAAGCTCCGGGCGAGCACGCTTGAGGAAATTATTGCGCGCTGCGAGATCGCTCGGATCGCATTTTGAATCGAAAATAGGTGCAAGCGAGATCCGTCGGACCGTCCGATGTAAGAGGCCAATAAAGAAGACATCGGGCGCGATACTTGCGCGTTTCTCCCGCGCGGCGCAATATCGGAGGTGGAAACTCGAGCTTATCTCTCCGGGCTGATTTAAAGATCGAACGTATGGAGTCACGTATCTCGAGGAGGAAGTGGAACTTCCTCGGCCGTGGTAGACCCGGGTTCACTTAGTGCCCCTCGGTAAAGCGAGACCGCGCGTTCCTCGCGCGCTAAACCTCTGATGGCGCGCCTCGTAAATCCACATGTCGCGCACCGATGGCACGGAAACCGTCACGCGGGCCGTGGGGCAAACGATATTTGCCGGAAAACAAATTTACACGGCCATCGCGGGTCGTTACGGGGTGGGTCGTTTCGCGTTTCGCGACGCTGCTGACGACGACGTCGACGACGCGGGATTCATTTCGCGCGAACGAGCTACGTCTCGCCGCAGTTCCTCGGATGGGAATCGCCAGGCGTTATCACCCCGTCGTGATAGCCCGGGGCTGGGACGATTTACGCGCTACCCAAGCGGAAAGCCAAGCAACACTGGCCGCGTTATTAACACGGTTGAATGTCGCGCGCGCGGATCTCGATTAACTTCGCGCGAGTCCGACTAACTAAAAAGCTCGCTGGCGTCGTAATGACTCGAGTAATGGATATAAATAGAGAAACGTAATTGAATTTTGATATATCGAAGGTCCATCATTTTCTTGGCGCGGTAATACTTGAAGCAAGCGAGTAAGAAAGTGAGGGAAGGAAGATGAGTAAAAAAGAAGGCTGGGCTGCAAGAGATTAACATTAATAATTGGCCATAGTTATGCAAGAAGGATCCCATATGGAGTATATTTTGAGAAAAATGAGGATGAAAATTTTATATATGATTTAAAAAGTATAAATAGCACGTATGAGGTTCTTAATAATCGTTCAAGAAATCAAGCGCTTGTTCTTCCCATCAAATAACTTGGTGGCGTTTGCTAGATAGATACTAACTGAGACAAAGACAATTGTTGTCGAACGCGCATGTATCGGATGTATCTGTGCCTTTCTGAATAAACATAGCGCACTAATGAGATGAGTTTGCGTATCACAGCGCCGATCATCGGTAAGCGACGCTCGATAAGCGCGAAACTCTTCGCGTTGGTTGTTGACAGAAGCGCCGGCGACGACGACATCGCGCGTCGTCGCACTAATGGATTTCGCGACAATACGTCGTTTCTTTCGTGGCACTTGAGAGACGGAATGTAATATTATGAAGCTTATAGAACGAGAAAGAAGACGCGGGGGCAAATAAGAGATCGCGGTAGCGAATAGCGTCTGCTCTTTGCAGCGCAAAACTAATTTCGAAGAATGCCCGCTTTGTGTGACTCTCTTCTCGCCGGTTGGATCCGGTGTCAGATGTGGAGCCGTGCGACGTTTAAAGAGATTGCCGGTCGTCCTGCTCGCTTTTTTTTCTTTGACACGCCACAAAAGAGTTACGCAATTGACGAGAGGCGAAATTTAAGGGACTCCCGCGGTGCAAAGCGTCCACAAGACGCTCATGTTCCCCTTTAACAAAAATGACAACGAAACCGTGTGTTTTTTGCAATTCGCTTAAAACGAATTTTATCTCTTTCCTATAACACATATGTAATTGAATAATAATGGAATATAAATATATATAAATATATATAAATATATAATAGATATACTTGAAGGATGTAGACAAGATTTATTTATATGTATGCCAATCCTTAATATTTGCATATTTTTGTTATAATTCGCACGCGTCTTTATTTTCCCTCTCTTATTTTCTTTATTCTGGTATAAAACGCTGCTATAGTTTTTCCTTGTCATCTATGATTATTATAATTTCTCACACACCAAAGGACTTCGTCCTAATAATAAATCTTGCAGATAAATAAATAAATAGGTAATTTCGATAATGTATGCGTTTCTCCTCGACAAAATATCGCAAATTGCAACACTTCGGTGAAGAACTGACGACTCGAGATCGATAAGAAGATGTATGAATAAAAAAGAAGCAACGAGAATTCGAGTATATTGCGTGTAATTTGTATGTAACCGCGAGATTGCTCAATTCTTTTTTGTCAAATCTTATCGGCCGATATCCCGTGTGGCGGACCGTATCATAGCGTCGATTCATAACCGAAGAAATTTATCCGCGCGATGTCTATTATTCACGCTTCCATTGTTTTAAGCATGGAGATGTTATTCGTGATACACGAAACAAATCTCACTTCTATGTACCGCACGTGGCTCGCAAACAACTGAACGACACATGACTCGTGTTATATCAGTACAAATTTCTGCTATACCACTCTTTTCTTTCTTTCCCCCCCTTACAGTATATGCATACACGCAATTTCCTCCCTATGCCGCACACCGCGACTATTATTTTAGGATGAAAGATTATTATAAATGTGGTTCCTTCTACCTCTCTCTCTCTCTCTTTCTCTCTTTCTTTCTCTCTCGCAACATTATCGCGTAAAGCTGTAATAACGTACTTCGCGCGCAGTATTAACATATATATATATATATATATACTCTCCAGCTGATGTATTTCACCGGAGTAAATTTGACACGTAATACTTCTCGCGTTTCATCGGACCATGTCCGGCGTATCTTGGCTTTTTATCAGCAATGAATTCATATATTCTCATCGGCATCAGGATCAGTACTTTGTGTTAAACTCGGGATTAATTAAAACTAAGTTAATTTAAATTAAAATGGGATTTTGTCGTCGCCCACGTAGATACAGTTCTATACTTAAGGAATAATTGTAGAATAATATTTTTAAATATATTCATCGCGTAAAAATATATTTTTCCCCCCTGTTACGTCTGTACAATATCATCGTCACAAGAGGAAAATGTCATTCTCGATGTATAAATAAAATTTTAATCATTCTCTCTCTTCCCCTGCCTCCTTTTCTTCTTCTCAATTTCGCCCGATGGCACGTATATGAAATTTCTGCGACTGAAGAGAGCGAGACGTGAGAGAGAGAAAGAGAGAGAGAGAGAGAAACGTTTACTACCGTAACTCGCGGAAGAGTCGCGCCGTCTTATCCGTTCGTACGAGGATGCTGGAGGGACGTAATGAGCGGATAATCGCAGGATGCGCATGCAGCATATAGAGCGATAGCCCGAGCTATTATGCCCTTTGGCACGTTTTGCTGCGTATCAGGGACCTATAGTAATGGCACGATTTTCGACAAGCTGGAAGCGCGTGATGAGTCGCTGCCGCGATAACGACGTTCCGGCGTTTCCGGTGAGAACGAGAGGCTTTGTTCGCCGGGGCGGAAACGGATATCGCTCATCAAGGATCACCGGGCCGGACCACCACGATGCACGTTTTTCGTTTCCATGTGATAGTGAGCGGAGACGGTGAGGGGGAGGGAGTGTACGTGGAACAAAAAGGAAGGAGTTACTGTTCTCCAGTCTAGAGGCATCGGTAACAATTCCGGGATCAGCGGAGCGATTAATGGCGTCGAGATCATTCAGCTCGTCTCTCTTTCTCTCTTTCTTTCTCTCTCTCTTTCTTCCCCCCGTCCTTTCTCTTTTATTTTCTCCTCTCCATGGCGCGTTTTTCACTAACGCCGAATACTGTTGATTTTTAATTAATTTCAGCCAATATGCGCGACGATACGGCGGACGAAATGCAAATCGAGTTCAAAAATTTCCATTTTTTGCCCGCCGCTCGTAGGAGTATTTTTTATTGTTAAGGCATTATGTGGCTGGCGAACGATGAACCGCATAAAGGCTCTTGATACGCGCGCCGCGCGATTTTTCTCCTTCGCAGAGCGGGGTTACGGCGAGGTTAATAGAAAGCTATAACTCTTCATCTCGGAGAGAGGGAAGAGAGAGAGAGAGAGAGAGGAGAGATATTTCCCCGTGCTTTCTTTGGGGTTACCGCTGGATATTCCCGTGAGCGCGCGCGCCGAACGTCATTTATATTTTTTGGTAAATGAGGATGCACACACACAGGCCGCTTGCGAGCGCTCGCTCAATTTAGCCGGGCCGTTCGACTCCGTCGCGCGTTTTGCAGTCGTCGGCTGTATTTCATGCGACGGACCCTTTCGACGGCCTTCGAAACCGCCGGAAGATCCGCATCGATCATAATTAGCCGAAGCGTTCCATTCAAGTCCGATCGTCGCGCGTCCCACGGGAGAAAAACCGGGCTCCGAGCGATAATCCGGCGACCGCGTTTTGACATCCATATACAGCCGTCTCTACCTGGCCGGCAAACCGCCTCGAAACGACAACACTCTCCGAGTCGATGAAAAATCCGCTCTTTCGCGACACTCCGGGGAGGGCAGCCCGGGGTGGATTTAATTAAAATTTAATTCTCGAGATTTCTCCGCTAAATCCGCTAGTTCCATAGACCCCGTGGACGTGCGTATGTCTGACGCACGGATCCGCGGGGTGCGGTGCGGTCGCCGACTGCGGCCGCCGCATTCGAGTTCGTTCGTCGCGGGGGTTGAACAGTGATTCCAGATTGCGCGACAGGGTTAGCGGAGAGCGCGAAGCAGCGCGGGGCGAGGGGGCCGCGGGATTACCGCTAAAAGCGTACAAATCCTTCGCCGGAACGCTCGCGCGACGAGACGCGCTCGGACATACAGAAAGAGAGAGAGAGAGAGAGGGGGGGGGAAGGGGGAGCGTGGAAGGCGAAACGAGCCGCGAGCGGAATGAAGTTGCCAGTTAGGCCGCGGCTGTCGCAAGCCGCGGAAACTTTGCACCCCTAGCTCGCTCGTTCGCTCGCGCGCGCGCGACAAGACGAAACTCCTGCGGGTTTCGATCGGGTTGCCCGCTTTGCGCCGGCCGCGTCGCGCTTCCGTTCGCTTACGCCCGCGGGTAATGTCGCGGCTTGCAGCGGTCACGCCTTGAACGAGGTAAATGCGAGTGACCGAGAACGCCGGGAAACACCGGGCGAAAACTGGTTCGGCGCCTGGCTCGAACGGAACGATGTCGAAGTGGAACAGTGCGAATTTAAAATGCTTCCGGTTTCTCTCGCTCGAAGGAGTTGCGGTCGTATAATTATTTTCTTAGGAATCTCGTCGAACTTCAACGATATATTAATCGAATACATTATTGATGGAAATAAATAAGCAATATTTAACGTGTCGAGATTTGGCAGGTATTATAGACACTTTAATTTTAATTGGGAGTCAAATCTATTTTCGCGACGCTCGTTGGCGGTTTCGGTCGAACTCTCGGAGAAACGCTCCTTCCGGATTCCTCTCTCTAGTCGCTATACTCTGCCCTCCGATCGGGGACACTAAGAACGAGCCGAGGCGGTTCCGGTCTATTTACGGATGATTAAGCAAACTACGTCATTTAAAACTGCGCGATGAATTCCATTTTCCTGTTGCTACAGTATGCACGGACATCCTTCATGACTGAAATATGGGAAGCGCCGAGTTCCTGCTTCTATTGAAGGAGCTGTCATGAAGAAACGTTAAAACCGAATACCTGACAGAAGAGTGATTAAATATACGTCGAATAATAATTACCCTGTAGCACAGTGTCGAGTATCGTCCCGAGAAAGAGATGTGTTCCGGCGGAGTCGCGGAGCGACCAAGGTATCCGTGGGTGCGCGTAAAACGTTAAATCGAGAACTTGATATATGTAACCACAGTGTGCAATTAATATCGAGTATTTATTAAGACGGATCGCCGGCATGCTCGCGCGCTAGAGAGAGAGAGAGATAGAGTCTAAGCGGAAATCGATAAAACGAAGAAATATCGGTAAACTTTTTGACGTTAATACCGGTTTTAATATCGTCCGTTCGTCTTGAAATATGGTTGACGCGGCACAGCAGCACTCGCCCTCGAGGTCGATGCAGGCTACTTCAATAAGATCTCAGCCAATAATAGCAATAGTGAAGCGTCATTGGTCAATATCTCGTACACGTGCCGTTGTAATGTATCGAGCGTCGGCGGTCGGCATCGGAAACTTTCAATATCGGACAGCTGGAACGTACGAGCCGCCTGATTTTTCGCTGCCAAATTGAGTTATCATTGTGTCCCGGTCTCGCTCGTAATAATACTCGATCACGCCGGGATTTCGACGGACATCCGTCACAATCGCGTAACGCGCGACCGTAACGATACCGCGAATGCAACATCGGGCGAACTCGCGCTCTGATAATACCGGCAAAAGCGGAAGAATATTGACGAGCGAGCGAACGAGCCCGAGAGCTACGTGACCGATTGTCACCGGATGCGCCGCTAAATTACGCCGTAATTACTAATTTCGACCGTTAATATTCCAATTTAACGTTTATTAATTCCGCATTGATATATTTTAATTTATTCTAATAGCTGATTACTAATTCTATGCAATTTTATCCTCTCGCCCATCCTTCCCCTCTATTACGTAATACGATTCGACGTTTATCAGTTCGCTCGGCGGTTTCCGGACCCCCTCCGGTAAACGTTTCGCAGTTCTGAAGCGCGTTGAAATATTATAACAATCTGTTTCACGTGTATTCGACGTCGTCGTCGTTGCAAATACTGCGCTCTTCCTAAACGCAGCAGCGTAAACAGCCGCTCAGGGAGCGTCGTAGCTCCTCGGTTGGGCGCGAAACATCCAGTTTACACCGAAATAAAAGTCACCGAGCGACTATATAAGACCAGTTTCCTCCGAACTTCCGAATCACGACGCGCTCCTTTCATCCCGAAGCGACCTCGTGAACTGGCCGGGATCCCCGGCCGGAAACGCTGACCGGCATCGCGCCGGGGACTTCCGCGTGGAGGGTCGTACATCTCCCGAGCAATCGTGTGTGTGTGTGTGTGTGTGTCGGGAGATGGCATGCTACTCCGTGTGGCGCGATTCGAGATCCGAGAGCGCGCACCACGAGAGCTTTTAAATGTAAAACAGGCCCGGCTGGATGGTGACACCTAACTCACGCTCTCGGTGCCGGCCGACGAAGGAAAAAGAAGGACCTATACATGTGTATTAATAAAAGCGAAAAGAAGGACGAGACGACCGGGGAAAAAGAAGAGAGGAAAGCAGAGGAAAGGAGGAAGGAGAGACGACGACGAGAGCGGCTCGACGCAGTCATCTACCTGCGTTCTCCATTTTCCACGACACTCGCCTCTTCCGTGCCCTCCGAGACGAGAAAATGGAAAATACAGCCGTTGTCTGCCGGAATGCTTTATGAAATTTAATAAATACGAAATGAATCTGCCCCGCCACCGTCGCAGGAGCGTAGAGGTAGGAGAGTATGTACGCGCGCGTATGTGTGTTTATGTGGACACACGAGAGAGAGAGACGGGACGACGAACGAGGGAACCACCGGAAGGTACGATGAGAGCGAAAGGAACAGCAGGAAGCTACGCCGCCGAGATAGACTGTTGGCCCACTTCTCCGTCGTTCCGCTCCTCCATTCTATTCCGCTTTTCTTTCCCTCGTGATCGCGCGATGTTGTCGAAGCCGCCGGTCCATCCCGGATGTGTGCGAGAAGTAAGTGCAATCACGATCTCGTGAATTGGCGGATTCGCGCGCGCCAAGTTTATTTAACGCGACGGCAGTTCGTAGTAAAAATGCATGGACGACGAATTTTAATTCAGCGAGGAAAACTCGCGTGTTCCAAGTATCCGATAATTAACCCCGCAAATCGGAAATTTATCATTCCACGTTAAGTCTTCGAGTGGAAAGGTGCAGAAGTAACTTCCCGTTTGTATCATCGATGTGTTTAATATAAAATATGAATGTGAAGATGCGAGAGACAAAGGTACAGCAATAGTCCCGCGAATCTTCACCGCCATTCCGAAAATTTATACGAGAGACAGGAATACACGGGCGTATTCGGAAAAATATACCGAGATATCATCCGCGGTCGGGGCGACATTCGTTATCCCGTTCTCCTTCGGCCGTCAAATTTTCTCTCTATTACACCCCGCCGAAAGAGCTTCGCCGCATTACTTTGGTACACATAAAAAAAGTTTTATTCACCCGTTCTCCCCCCCCCCCC
>NW_014554712.1:1448128-1449987 GCF_001313825.1 Dinoponera quadriceps | reverse complement strand
TCCTCGGCCGGCCCCCTCCGAATTTCCGAATAAATATTTGATGAGAAGCGGCGCGAGTTTTTTTTTTCTGCCCGCCATTACGCGCTCCGAAAACTTGGCCGGGAAGTTCGCGAGACCGCCCGTGAAAAATAATGTGCGTTCGACGGTATAAATAAGAACTTATTCGCGAGTTCTGCACAGGTGCCGGAACGTGGCGGCTCCTACCGCGGCGGCCGGAATTTCCCATGAATTTATCGTCCGTTTATGCTAAATTTTTTTAATAATTCCAACGCGAACTTTTCAGCGCGTTTCTGTCGCGTGGAATCCTCTCTCGATAACAGTGCGGCGGATAGATAATTCGGATACTTCGGATAATTCGGCCCCGCGCCGATAATTTTCTCTTTGTTCCGGCTCCTCCTCCTCCTTCTCCGTCTCCTCCGTGACGCCACTTGTCACGTTATCGCGTGAGTTAATCGATTTGAATGGGAAACTCGTGTTTGCACAGATAGGAAAAATATCTCGAAAAACATGTTGTTCGCGGTGCGAGTGGAAGGAACGCCTTACACACAGTTCCGTATTAATATTTGCGCCGAGCCGGCCGGAAATAAAATACGCACGTGATACGATTAAGCGGACAGAATTCGTACGGGCAGAGATAAAAACGAAAAAATACGCGCGCGCGCTCGCTCGCGTTTACCTCGACGGTTATCAGAGCGTTTTGGCAATGCTAATATCATTTTTACGCGTGGTATGCCTCGCAAACGTTACAACACCACGAGTCTTTTCGTCTCTCCCTCCTCCTCCTTTTCGGAGCTACTTTATCAGATAGTTTTTTTCTACGTCAATAAATCGAATGAAGGCAGAGAACTCGATCTACCTGCCTGTCTCCTTCTTCCGCTGCTCAAACGATAGAGAGTACGAGGTAATAAATAGAAAATGGGTATAAATCGCGATGCGGATCTTCGCGCGACACGGGAATCCTCTTTCCGGTGACGAAACCCGCCGCGCCGGGATAGAGAAGCGCCTCTCACATCCTAGACGGTATTTCATTTGTCAGACCACGAATATTTCTCGGGAGACGTATAAGAGAGGTCTAGCGCGCATCACCATTAGCAACGAGTGACACGAGTTCCAAGACGGCGGCGGCAGACGGTGCCTGCCGGGAACCGGAAGTGACGAAGAGGAGAGACTGTACCAATATTAGCATTCGCCTTGATGCCGCGCGCCATAGGCGAATTCACCGGGTACACCGCTCGGATCTCCGCTCTCGCTCGTATCGCAGTTGGGAATTATCGTTAAACCTGCTTTTGAATCAACCAGACTGCGCGCGCGAAATCAGACGTCTGCCGGTGGCTTCGGGCCGCGCTGAATATGCAAGCCTCTTCCGGCGCGACGCGCTTCGGATTGTTTTGACGAGCAATTGGTGGCGTTTAGGAACGATGCATGGAAATTTGCAACTCCACTTAACTCCCAATTGTCGCTTCCCCCGTCTCTTTACAATATTCCCAATTTACGCCTTCCGTATTCCAGACGACATCGCGTCGGGCCCGCTTTCCGTCCGTCAACGGAACTCGGCGCGAAACGACGCGAGTGATACGTCTCCCTCTCCTCCTTATATTTCTTTTATTCTACGTCGGCAGGACGTTAAATAATTCAATCCTAGTGATTTACCCACTACTATGGATCGTCAAATGGCATCCTGTTGATACTTCTGCGTTAACACGCTGCAAACTTACGGAGTTTCTACGCCAGGATATAAATCAACTCTACTTCCCGCCGTTGCGACAAATAAGAGAAATCCAACAACGTTATATCGCGCGAAACTGTAATCGGGGCCACCAGGCTCATTATCGAAATGTATGCTCCCTCCCCCCCCCCCC
>NW_014554712.1:1367712-1448104 GCF_001313825.1 Dinoponera quadriceps | reverse complement strand
CCCCCCTTCCACCACCGCTGTCTCATACTACCGCTTCAATAATTCCATTCAACGGCGCGCGAGCGCAATTGAATCGTCGAACACATTACATTAGCTCTTACCGGGAGGGGCGAAGAGGAGGAGGGAGAGGAACCTCTGTCTCCCTTCCTGAACTTTTACTCGCGTCGCATGTCAGCTGTCTGTGGTATATTACTCCCTCGGTCGCGCGCTGCGTGGCATCATTAATCACGCCGGCCATTAACTCGCACGACGCCTCAATGATTACAACGACGTACAGCCGTTTTTCCTTAATTATGAGAGCGGGTTACGCGGTAAAAGGCCGGCGGCGCTGTAGCGGAGTATCGTATCTCGATGCTTTGTTACTTTCTTCGTAGCGTAGCGCGCGAACTTGCTGTCCGCATCGAGGAACACACCGAAGCTAAACGAGCGAAAGAGGAGCGAGAAAGGAGAGACTGAGAAAGTGAGAGAGAGAGAGAGGGCCGAAGAGAGGAAAAGAGACAAGACCGACGCCTCCGCAAGAGGGAGAGAACGTGGTCGCTGCCTTTAACGCTCTGTTGACTTCGCTAGACGCGAAACTTCCTACTTCGCGGTTTACCGCCGATGAACTTAGAATTTCTAATGGGCGAGCGAGGACGACGCGCGTTCTGCAAGCTGCATTCGTTGCCTCTCTCTCTCTCTCTCTCTCGGCGTAGCCCTCCACCGAGGCCGCGTGCATTCGAATTTCGTTTGCGTTCAGGTTCACGAAGAGCACACAGCCGCGTCATGGGAGGTGGAGGAAAAGGAAGAAGGAGAGGAAGCCTGCCCGAGGTGGGAGTTAACCGCGACTGGTGCAATGAAACATTTTCGTGCAGCGTTAGTCATTCAATACAAGGAGGAAGTGGAGGAGGAGGACGAGGAGGTCGACGACGTGGCTGGTACCGCGACGCGGCTGGCACGACGCTTTCCGAACAGTCCTCGTGGTTGTCTTTTACTGCTGCGAGAGACGGCGGCGTAATAGCTTCACCACGGTACTTTAGTGTCCTACAAGCCGTATTGTTTCCTATCAATGAACGCCCGAATGAGCCGTTGAGCGGAATAGGATCGACGTAAAGCACGAGCAACGATGAGTCGAAATGATATGCTGTCGTGTGCCGACCGTCGACCCGCTCTCGGCTCGTAATTACCTTGCCGTGAATCCTGCGCTGAGAAAACAAGTGACAGGCTTAAGAGACTCCGGAGTGGCCGCTGCGAGCCTAATCTTCGGTTCGGAGGGCCAAATTTTGGTTCTTGCTATCAGAACATCCGTTTGCCCATATCCTAACATTTTGAGTCCCAACTAAATGGGTTTCTCACTGTAAGAATCTCACACGCTACAATGCGCGTGTGTGTATTTCTCGAACTAGTGCAGCCGGTTCAGCTAAAAAGCACCAACGAAATAAGAATGGACAAATAATAATTTCGCCGGCACTCCGAGAATCCAGTTCGACTTTTCCGATCGAGCGAAAATCAATTTCTGATTACGCGAAAATACGATTTCACACCGAGTGTACGGAAACGCGATCGGTACCGACAGATTGACTGACGGATTCCGACAGGCGCGCGCGCGCGCGCACGGTTCTTTCTCCTGCAAGTTTAATCTTTTCGACGACACACTCCCGGCACCGCGAACGTTGGTTCGACGGCGGAGGTGGTGGCACGAGTCGAACGAGAGAGCGTGCGGGAGCGAGCGAGGCTGGACAAAAACCGGGGCGGGGAGACAAACATTTACGCTCGTTTTAGGATTCCGTTAATCCTCCCATTTTCCCGGGACGCGGAAAAAGCCGAATTCAACAAAACCGTAATCCGTGGGACGCTCTAGGACAAAGGGAAAGAAAAACGTTTCGCGTTAGAATCGATCGCACGTGCAAGAATCGACCGTGGAAAATCAATCTCCGCGCTTCTGTTTTCCCTCCGTGTTTCTCTCCGAGGTGTTGTCTTTGGTTCCCCCTTTCTCTCTCTCTCTCTCTTTCTGCCCCCTCCACTTCTTCTCTTTTTCTCTCTCTTTCTCTCTCTCGCTCTTTTCCCACCTCTCGGCAACAGCGACTTCCTCATTCCGCCCTCGCTGCAGAGTCCATTATCTCTGATAAAATGAAAAGTTGAGAACCTTTGACCGTTCAGCCAGTTTATTGCTACACCGGTGGACGATGCGAAGCGCCGCCTGGCACAAAACCACTTCGACGGAAAACAGTTGGGCTCTGCACGACAGCTCTCGCCATTCCTCCACTCTTCGATCTCTTTCCTTCCTTCCGGTTTATTACTGGTATACGAAAGCTACGGCCGCCGACCTGTCGTCCCCCGAGTTCATAACTGCCCGGTAGAATCCATCCATTATACCTCCTCGTGCCGGTCGCGCGCGCCCAAATTCCTTCGCGTTTACCTTTTCGAGAGAGGACGCGTCGCGAGTGGGAATTAGTCGGTTAGCGGTTAAGACCGTTTCGCCCGATAATGCGAGACATCTTTGAGAATTTCACGCGGCACATAATTACCTCGTTGTCGATGGTAAATCGTGTGAAGGGTACAATGTGAAGAAGAAGAGAATAGAGAATCGATAGGATATCGGTCGGGGACGATACTTCGTTAAGAGGAGAGACGAGCGATCGTCTGTCGATGTAAATATTGTTATTGAGAATCCGCCGGGCGAATCTTTCAGCCATTCTTCGAGATTTAATTACAGCTTATTATTTCGTTGTCCCCTGCTTCTGATAGCACACAGCGACAGGTAACAATAAATTCTTAAAACAATTAAACGAGACACTGGGCCAGGGGTAGAAGGGAAGAGGGATCTCTCTCACAGTTAACACAATAGCCCTTTCGTACATTAGTTTCGCTCCAAGTTGTTTACAAGCCCATCTTTTCATCGTTGCTCGACAAAGGAGCATCGCGTCGCACTGCCCGACTGCGGAATCTCCTCTCGCTGCGCGAAGAACGGAAGAAATCGATGCCAGTGCAAGAACAAAAGTGCAGAGATGAAGGGAAAAGATTGGAGGGGGGNGGGGGGGGGGGGGGGGGGGAGGGGTAAGTAGACGGGGGACCCTGTCTGTCGCGAATTGTTAGCCGTCGTACCCCGCGGCGACGCGCAGCGTCGAACGATATCGTATCATTGCAGTTTCAATTGCACTTACCGCAGGTCACGATCGTAACTGATATCTAATTGCGGAAGTTCATCTCCGCCGGCTGCGGGATATTCATCTCGAGAGATGAATGATGCCAATCAACCAGGAAATTATTCTTGGATAAGCGACCGGCGGAATGTAAACCCGAGGGCAGATCCAATTCTAATGCACCGCGAATCCCGGGAATTGGCTAGCGCATCGGCAATGTATCCTTGTTAGAAACTGTCCTGGATTATGGAAGCCTGCATCCGCCTTTGAACGTTTAGCCGCCGTATTACGAAATTGGATATTAACGCCACAACGCTGCGTAAATATCATCGCAAATTGTGCCGCCGGAAAATCGCGGCGTCGTGCGCGAGAGCCGCGGAACAATCCTCTAAAGGATCCCGTCCACATAGGTCGCAACATGCAAAACGCAGGTTCGTAAACGGTAATAGGAAAGTGACAGCGACAAATGACAGCTTATTGTTCGTTTATCTCTGATTGATCGGCGTAGTTGCCGTACGCAACGCAGAAAGCTGGAGTTGATTTAACGTCTCGTTGCGCGTAGCCGATTTGCGAATGCGTGCCATTTAAACGGTGAGACGCCACTTTGCATATTCGAGTCGAGATTTTAGTTCTGTATTGAGCCTATTTGCTCTCTGAATTTCTTCGAGTGAAGTCTTCACTCGAGAAACGGAGCGACAGTCAAGCAATTCGAATGACTTTTCCACTCTTACGAAGCAAATTTTCTCCCACCTTGTGTATAAGTAGAAGAGAGGGGATTCTATAGGATTTGAGGCGATACAAAATTTATTTATAAAACAAAGCGAGATAGCGTAGTGCGAGATGCAACAGACTTAAAATTCCGAATTTCGGAGTTTCAAACCCAGCCAGTGGCGAACAAATTTTACAAATACAAATAAAATCAATTAAATGGCACATAATCGAAAAGATTGGGAGATAAAATCTCGTTGATAATATCAATAAAAAAAGAATATTCAACGTGTTAAAGAATGTAAATTAGAAGAATTAACTTTTTATGGAATAAAACATTCACTACAATCGAATGAAACACTCACTCCAATCGAGTAAAACACTCTCTCTAAACGAATGAAATATTCACTCCACGGTTGGAGTGGAACATTCACTCTTGTGAAAAATGAAATGTCACTCCATTCCGAGTGGCAGTATTTTCGCTATCGCTTGGAGTAAATTTTTTCACTCGTTTTTGAAATAAGAGATTTTATTCCAAAAGAAATTTAGAGAGTAGTTCTACATTAAGTGTTCAAGTGGAGAAAACTTCCCATTTGTAGCATCGAAAAGGCGTAATAAAAGACCTTTGAAGGCTTGATGTCGAATTAAATAGACTTAACATAGAACTAAAATTTCGATTGAACTGCGCGTCTGCGAACTGCGTTTTGCGTGTTGCAAACAGGTCGGACAGGCTTTAAAGCCAGCTATACGACACATCGCTGTCAAGTGTCGAAACGCAGCCGATGGTTCAACGAAGAGAACTCGTTTTCGAAAAATATATCCTCTCATTGGGCTGCGTTCCAACACTCCGATATACGACTTATTGTGTAACAAGCCTAAGTGCGCGATATCGGACGAATTAATTGTCCTCCGCCGATTAATCGTCGACCTATCTTATCCCGAGCATCGTGGAGATTATCTCGCTCTCACGACAATACAATCTCCACTGTTTAACGACGGACGGAGATACGAGCGAGCGAGTAATCGGTTTCTTTTTGCTCGCCTCGCGAGCGCGACTCCGCGTCGTCGTTAATCGAAATCGATATCGGACGGACGGAAATTAGGAAGAGCGCAGCAGTAAGGAGCTAAATGTCTTCTCTCCCAATGATTACGAGAAGACTTACGGTCGTTCACGCGATTCCAGCCCCGTGAAGTCGTAACGGGAATGCATCGGTAGTAAGCGCGCGCCGCGTAACCCGCCCGCCGGTAGAGTTGCAGAGACCGTGCATCCTGCAATTTCTCGAGTACACACTTGCGAACACTTGAGTAATTTAGCGGTACTTTGGCGTGACGGGTTTTCGCTCCGCGGAGCGGATGATCAATCGACGCGAGTAAACGCGTGTAAATTGTGGCCGCTTATGCGTCCCATCTCACAATTAATTTATCCACGCCACGATTGACGCGGGACGTCGTGCGGTGCAAAAACGAAAAATGGTAATTCGGCTGATACGCGAAACGTCTTCGAGCAGAAGTACACGCGTTAGCGCATCTCCCGTCACCGTTTCGTTCGGCTTTCACGTCGGTCAATCTTGAGGCAATAAAAATTCATACTATATCTCCATATTTGTAATATTGTCTGTATATTTGTCTTAATTTCGCTCGAAAATTAACATTTGTAACTTAGTGAAATACAATTATGAGAAAATACTTTTTTTAGTGTAAATAATAAGCTTATGAAGGAGCCTCTTAATATCGTCACTGAAAACCCGGCACTACGCGGACTTGCTATCTTAATTACCGCGTTTCGCGTAATTTCGACGCAAGCCGCGCTTTCGACGTTGTTATTTCAAGTTATTGCTTGCGATCGTCGCGATGTCTTCGCGCGCGCGTGCACCGTGCAATTTCTAATATCGTGAATTATGAAACTTATCGCACGTCCTCCCATATTCGTTTCCCCACGCGAGAGCGCGCGCACCTCAAACCTCCGTCTGTTTGTTGCCGGCGAATTTGCGCGAAGGTTTAAGGTGTCCTGACGTGACACATTTGTTAAGTGCAAGACGTACCGCGGACGTAAGCCTCTTCCCAGTATTTGCGGAATTATAAGAGACCCGTAGAACAGTGCTGTCCCCAATTTACTAAGTTCAGACGTTCGCAAACACTCGAGTTATTTAACAGTATAACCGACGGAACTTTCAGTTACCTGCGAGAAACACGAAGTATAGCACAACGATATAAACGCGTGGCCGTTTTCCGAAGATGAAAGCGTGATTTAATTAGTCCCGAGTTTATGCACGCTCGCGCCTCAGATTTATACGACGCGTCGATACGCGATATCTCGCCGAAAGAGAGAGAGAGAGAGAGAGAGAGTGGGACCGCGCGATTTCATCCCCGAGAATCTGAAACTTCATTATCATTGACTCGCGCCGTTGTTCGCTTTCTCTCGGTCTCGCGTTACTCGGCATCTACATCTTCACTCAGCTAGATGCGGAGTGGAGGACGCTTTTTTCATCGCCGTTTCTTCCCCCTTTCACTCGGTATCCTCGCCCCGAAACATTGCGCCTAATGTGGTTTAAAATCTGGCCCCCGCATTTCTCATGGTGCCGGTCTCCTCTGCGCGTACGCTTCCCCCCCCCCTCTCTTTCTCTACACGTATACATATATATATATATATGTATGTATATGTCTACCTTTCTCTCTCTTTCTCTCTCGATACCTTAAAGTTTTAATCGAGTTACGCTTCCGGGAACGACAAAGATACTCATTCTCCACTGTATCGCGCAAACGGCGCTAATTTGAAGCCGCTGCCGGTCCCGACGGAGATGAAGCGCAGCGAACTACCAGAAGAGAGTGGCGCCAAGTGGTGTGGAGAACGAGAGAGAGAGAGAGAGAGAGAACGGGTAAAACTAGCGTATACGTTTCGAGTGTCGAGAGAGAAAGAGAGAAAAGGGGGAAAAGAGAAGGAGAGAGGGGGAGGGAGGAAGAGAGAAAAAAGAAACGAAAGAACGCAGAGTCACAGCGAGACGAAACCATAAAGAATTGACGACGAAGGGAAGGAACAACAGAGAGTATACACGGCTGGCATGCCGCACGCGCGCTCGCGACTCTTCGAGTTAAATACGCTTACGGACCAGCCGGCTTCTCTCTCTCTCGCTCTCTCTCGCGGTTATTGCAAATCGTGACGCGCGAAGACGCGCGTAAAGCAGCGAGCATGAATGCACGCAGCTATGCGCGATATGCGCCATCTCGTAAAAGCGGAGAGCGCTACTTTGCATGCGAAATGCCCGCGTTCGTTCGTTCGTCATTCATCGAATTCGATGAAGAACGACCCAACTGACTCGGGCCGTTTCGCGAGATGAGAAAGCTCCCGTGGTTCGCCCCCCGTAAGGACATCGACACTTCTGTGTGTTTGGGTGCATAGATTGTATTTTCGATGTGCTTGTTTCGTGATTTCTCAAAAGAGGTAGACCTTTGTCTTTGATTTGGATAGCGAGGATCGCCTCCTGGCCGAACCACGTGCGCGTCGAAGGGGGATGTCCCCGTGTCGAAATTTTGATACTTCCGATCTGAAAGATCCATTTAACGCTTACTTTGATACTTCTAAATTCTACCTAACTTCTCGTAATATAAATAATATCTAACCAAATATAAGTAAATCAAAACTCTTCCTTTTTAAACCATCTCTGAATCCTGTTACAATTAATTGAAATAATAAATATAAAAATATGTTATATATTCAAATATATTAAAATGTCTAATATCCATAAGAGAAAAAAGAAGAGCAACACAAATATTACTTTTTATAAAACGGGAACATTTTATTATAAAATTATTGAAGACTTCGATTAAATTAAATTTCGCTTTGCGGTTTATCCGTATCGTTACAACGTGACTGAGAAATTTCGCCATCGCGGAAAAATTTATTGTCCGTCTCGACGACGCTACAACGTCGTACTGGTTAAGCTTGTCGCGCGCTCACTGACGGGAACAACGTCGATCTTAAAAAAGCATCGATTCTATCGGACGAAAGGATAGCCCAAGTTATCGACGAGATTTTTTCCCCCCGCCCCTCGACAACTTGTCAGACAAGTTGTAAGGAAGATTAACGATGCCGCCGGCGCAAAATAATAAAGTAGCGCGGAACTTGCTTGACGCGTGTAGACAAGCCGAGAGTGCCTCCGCCTGGAAAAATTGCGTGCGATAAAGCAACTGCTCTCGCGGCGTGTTTCTCTCGCGAGTTTCACTCCTCACAAATTCCGAGGGTGTCCGCGTTATCAATGTCTCTCGGCATCCCCTCTCGTACGGAGCTGCGCCGCCGTGCACTCCCTCGACGCACATGAAGCGTAACATTAAAAACGAGAACCGGCGCGACTCTTCGACGGGGGGCGGTTAATCTCCGAGAAACTAATCACGCCGAGGAGGAACGGCGAAAGGGAACGGCGACAATACGGCGGATGTGATTAGTCCACGCTGATATCCCCGACGCGTCTTCCAGCTCGTGCAACTCGAGGCGAATGAAAGGGGTTAGCGCCGGCTGGCAGAAACAGAGAACACCGAGGGGTGGTCGCGTCTGACCGTCGTTCGTTCCCGAGGAGGGTGAATGCGGAGAATCGACGTCCCTTCTGGCACACAACCCTTACTCAACGGTGAAGGCTTTGTGCGTGCGCAACGGCGCGTCGCTTTCTTCGGCCGTTCCGCGACATGCGTGGCTGAATGAGCGTGTGCCGACGTAAACGCGAGGCATCCGAGGCGCGAGAGCAAAAATCCCGTGATGCGACTACTAATCAAGGACATCCGCGTGTTTATCTACGACCCGGCTCACCAAACTCAGCTCGGACGGAAGGGGGCGAAAGGAGAAAACTAGGGTGGAAATGACGTTCGTTCGTGAGACGGTCGTCATGCGTTTCGTTTCGCACTCTTGTCTAAGTGATCCACCCTCTCTCTCTCTTTCACTCTCTCGCGGCTTTTCCAAACGATTTGTCCGATTGATTTCTCCTTAACCAAGTGTCGCGGTATCTTTTCCACGTTGCCGCGCTCACAGGGGTGAGATTTGTTGACCCATGTTATTTCACGCCTCATATACGAGCCCGGCTCTCTCGGCTTTTACACATGCGCCAACAATGGACGTTCCAGATTTACGGCTGTCGGAAGGTTTTATCGTCCACCGTCCGGCGCAATATGTTAAGTCGCACGATTCCTAAGCACAAAGAAATGCGGTGCGCCGAGCCCGCTGCCGCCATCGAGCGCAGTTTTATCAGACTCCGGCGTTGAGAAGGGAAAAGAGAGAGAGAGAGAGAAAGAGAAAATACGATGATAATTCGAGAGAATATTTCGCCAAACGCAATCTAATTAACTCCTTCGCTGCCAGCACTTAAATTGCACGTGGGTCTAAAATGCCTAGTAACTGAGAAGTCAATGTAACGAATATATATATATATATATATGTACAAAGGGTCTTTGAGATTGTTGAATAAGAAACTTCTGTTAAAATTAATAAATTCAAAATGGTAGATACAATATGGCGGACAACAGGATGAAAATATGGAAGAATACAACCTCATTTACTTCTTTTATTAAGTCTTAATTCATATAATATATATTCTTATTTTTAGACATTGATCGTGAATCCGATTTGTAAATAATTAAATTGAAAATGGCGGATTCAACATGACAGACGAAAGTATGTAAATATAAAACAAATATATATATAATTATTTTATTGCACGCTATAGTTATCGAGTTGCATGTAGAATAAGGAGTTATTAATAAACTTTACGTCCAAAAGGAAAAGCGGCAGCAATGATGTTGATATCAATGCCTTATCAGAACATAATATATTCATATTACAATAAATTATATATATATATATATGTATGTACATATACAGATGATACGAGATAATGTATTAGTTAATGTTCGATGCAATATATTCCAATGCGGTAGAGCGGAAAGCTGCAAATGAGGAGACAGAACTCATTAGGCAACAAATTGTAATAATATTTCACTACCTAATATGAAAATGCAACATATATATATGCAAAATATCGCGTTGAGTGCGTGTGCTCACTCGCCTTGGTAGCAGATTAGGAACGAGCCCAAGGGTCGCGTGATACCGACGCATCGATTGAACAGCGCGGAATATTTGCAGTGTTCCGCGCGGAACAATCGGGTTATCGTTCCGTAGCGGGCGACGCCCGGTATTATTTATTTTTCACATGCGGGAGCGACCCAAATCAGGAGAAACGGAAACAGAAACGATCGCTCGCGCGCGCGCGTACGTACGCGCGGCCCGCCATGGAAGCGAATAAAAATCTGTTTTCAAGAATCGGCCGGCATAATAGCCACTAATTTGCAATTCGCGAGCTACGCGGTACGCGAACGCGCGTACGTCCTCGCGTGTAAAACGATATCCGCCCCGGCGGTAGTTCGGCTTACGTTCCGGAACACGCTCGCGTTTTATACGCGGCACCGCCTCGTCGTTTTATTGCCGTTTCGTTAACCCAACTTCCATCTCGCACGCACGCACTTTCCCCTTCGGTCGGCTTTTTTTTTCGAGAGCCGACAGAGTCACATCCCGACACACGCACCCACGCACATATATATATGCATATTTAGAGCACGTCCGGGAAATGTGAAAAAACCGCAAAGACTAGGACGTCGCTCATGGCCACGTGACTTCCATACGCGTAGTTCTCGTCAAAAGTAGCTGAGTCATCTTTAACAAATCGCCGGCGAGTCGAATTCGCCGACGTTCGTTGGCCGCGAGTGAGAATCTAAATTAAAACCGCAACGAATTTTAAAACGTCGAGAATACTCGAAAATTTCGTTGTATTTTCAATCTCCACATTATAAAATTTAATACAATTTAATTAATTATGTAATGCAATTTAATTCCCATGTGAATTTCGGATATAACGTCTGTTATGCTATCGAATTAGCGATTCAATTTTCCCCTTTTTCCGCACAAAGTCCGGCACGTTCACTCGCTTGGTCGCACGTTAACTCGCTGATTTACCGCTGATTTTTACCGAAGGTCTTCTCGGCCGAAACTTGTGTACAGCAAAGCGTGCGTTTCGCACGAGTGCGCGTTTTACGAGCGATCATAACCGGGCGCGGATGCGCCGGTGGTGTGCTCGCACGTGCGCGCCGGACGTATTTCCGAAATTCGACTGGTCCGAATAGGGGCCCTAAGGGATGATTTCGCCCGTTTGAAAGATCAATACCACGGCGAGTAGACGGGCGGTCCGGGTCATGGGATAGTGGATACGTTCGGGGATTTAGGAATTTTTAATGTAAACCTATATAGCTGGAGGCCGTGCAATCTTTCGGCGCGATGCATATTGATATATACGTACGAACGCTCGTGTGAGATAGCACGACGCAAGAAAAATATTCCCCCTCTTCCCGAAATAGTTAGAAAATAACGGTAACTGACTTTGCCGCTGGAAAATAATCGCATTGTTCCATCTGCCGGACGTTAATCTTATCCAGAGAGATTGCGCGTATCCGCCGAAAAATTGGGCGTCCAGCTGGGGTCGAAGTTCACGTACGTGAGTGAACGTAGATGTGCGCGTATGTGAGTGTGTGTGTGTGTGTGGAAGGTACGAGTATTTTTATAGAGTACGATCTGGGTCACGTGGGAAAAGAGATAAATATATTCGATGTCGCGAATTTTTAATGCATGACCGCGTAAAAATCAACGTTCGTCCGTTGTGCGCGCGTTTAACCATGGCGATACTGGGGGATCTTTTTAGGACGTCCGACACACGTTACAAACGGGGAAAGCTCCGGTGTATACGCACTCCGGTGTAATTTTATCTTTAAATTAAAATTAAAACGCGCTGTGTGTGAGCGAGTTTTACGTCAAACTTCCCTGTCGTAGTGCCCGTTCTCTCTCTCTCTCTTTCTCTCGCTCGCTCTCCCCTCATTTTCTTCGTCCGAGAGTTACTTATTTGACGGTAACTGTTTTTCTTTTTCTCTCTTTTCCTCTCGTATATTTTTCGAAATTATAAGGGACAACAACAGTCCTTCGCAACTGTTCGGCACAGCGCGGCATAAAAAAGCGTGAACGTCGAACGGGATCTCTCACGGACTAGTGAGAAAATGTATTTGCGCGCGCGCGCGCATCGATCCCGCACCGTCCTCTATTAAAACGGACGGTGATAATAAACGACGCAGTCCGTCCGATGTTCATTTCACTAAAACTCGATCGCTCGCCGGCGGAAAGCGCGCACGATCGCACGCGCGCGCGCGCGCGTTTCCGGATTTACGGAAATGTTATTCGAAGTGTACCATAAAATTCGACCTTTCGCAACGTCGCCTCCGAAAAAATGGCCGGAATAAAATCAGGGACGGCCGCGGGAAGGGTGGGGATAAAATCCGACCGAATGTGATAGATGCTTTTCCGCTTGAATCAACAGTGGTCGATTTTGCAGCACGCCCGTCGTGCAAGGCGACGCGTCACTAATGGACGAAAGTCCTGTATCCTGCGAGCGCATTCTTGCCTCACGGCTGCAAGGGTGGATATATAAGGGGATGATGGCGGTGCATTTCATCCTAGTTTAACGCGGACGAATAGGATTTGACTTTCAACTAGAAAGGGAAGAGTGCGGTTCGCGCGACACACACACACACGCGCGCGCTGCACAGCGCGCGGCTTTGAACGGTTCGATAAGCGCGGAAAATGTATTCTTTCGGTTGAAATCGACGATAAATTACTTATTCAGCTGTTTCGCGTGTACGCTCACTGTCCAATAGAGATAAATGTCGCAATTGCACGAAATACCATAAAAACTCGTCGGCGATGAATCCCCGCTTGTGTGTCATGTAATGCTGTATTTTTGTTTTCTATTTGTTTTCCGTGGTGGAAAGCGCTTTGTCCCGCGCGCGCGTGAAATAACCGTGTATAATTTCGCGTGAAGCAATTTGCCGAGTGCCGTTAATCATCGAGCTTCGCGAAGACGACGTCTTGTACGACCGGCTGCGATACCGATGGTCCTCGTTTAGGGATGGCACCCATTTTCACGGGACTAGATCCAGAACGTGCATCGCATTCGCGTTGCAATTCCAGACGTACGTATATGTATAAAGTGTGAGAGAGAGAGAGAGAGAGAGAGAGAGTAAGAAAAGGAGAGGGAGAGAGGAACGCGCGCGCGCGCGACACATTTCGAAGTCACTTCGATCGAGTCTCTCGATTCGACGACGTTGAATTGGAATTACCACAGATAGAGAGAAACGAAAGGATTGAAAGGACGCCGAATGGGATTGGGCGGATACGGATACCAACCAGCAATCGCGAAAAATTGCTGCGGACTATGTGCTTCCATCGCAACGCTACCCACCGTTGCCCTGATATTTGAATATCTAGAAAAGTTCAACAGAAAGAGAGAACCCCGTTGTTCGAGTCGGTGAAAATTTCGGGGTCCACGCGCCCCATGGAAAAGGCGGTGGAAAAATCAACGGGCCCCCGGGAGTTGCCCGCCGGAAATTCCGCGAGAAGTTCAAACACTTGGGGGGGGGGGACGAGTGGGAGATTAGCGTGAAAGTTTCGCCCGACAGTTTCGAATAGATAGCGATAATCCACGCCCGCGTATATTTCTGCCGTCTGGCGAGAATTTCGCGTGCGTTCTCGTCGTGCTCTGTCCCGACAGTTCGCGGGCGCGTGTGAAATTTGTTGAGCCCGGCGAGCAACTTAATTAATTTCGTAGGGGGGGAGGGGGGAGGGGGAATTTGTACGGAATTTGTTAATTGCGGCGCGATATCGGCGAGAGCTCGGTGGCAGGAAGTTCGGCGGAGCTCTTGAGGCTCGCGACGCGCGCGATCGCGCGTCGCTTCGCGACGAGCGACCGACGACGGTCGTCGAGATAAGCGAATCTCCCAACGACAGGACTATTATTCCGACGATCCGCGGATCCTAATCCCGAGATTTAATCACCAGAGGCGGCCCACTCGGCGTCGAACATCAGAAACCCTCTCGCGTCAGATAGAGACTACCCGAGGCGAAATTCTATATTAAATGTTCAAGTGAAGAAAACGGAAATAAGTTCCCATTTGTAGCGTCAAAGGAGCACGCTAAGCGCCCCTTTAATACTGTAAAGGGGACTTTAATCCTCCAGAATCTAAATTTTCTATTCATTAAGTCTACATTAAGTCATTAGTTCAACATTAAGTTCTACATTGAGTCTTCGAGTGGGGGAAAACGGCAACAACTTTCCCCATTTGTAACATCAAAGGAGCACGATAGAAGATCTTTGAATACTTAATGAAGAATTAAATTAGTTTTATTATATAATTAGTGAAAACGTAATGATTAACGACTTGGTGTCGCGAATCGTTAAAAGTAATCTTCGGCCGCCGGTCCTCCCGACGGAGATCGCGGCGCGATCGACGCGGCAAATCTCCGAAACGCGGCCACGGAAGGCGCCGAGGAAACGCCACGGCGGCCGAGAATCGCTCCTCCACGGCGGAGAGACCGCGGCAGGAAGGGCTGAAGGAAGGGTAGAGAGAGAGCGACACGTTAGGTGAGTGCGGGGGAGCGCCGTTACCTGCGGCGCCTCACCTTCGCCGCTCTCTGCCGGGCACCTAACATTTCAATTTATGGCTTGATACTTGACCGAATTTATGGCGCGCTCATTCTCGAAGCGAGATACTACCGCACGCGTAAAACGCGCCCAGGTACACCCGCTAACTTCGCGTTCAGTAGACACGTTTAGTCGACGGAGGGAAGTTAGAGAGATCGGAACTGTTGGAGGAGTTCGCAACAGAACACGCGCGCTCTGTTCGGAACGCTGTGGAGCATCGCGCGTCGGCGCTTCGCGCGCTTTTCCGCGCGGCGGAACGCGCGGACGAACACCGACTCGAGTTTTATCCGGCGAATAATTCGAACGTTCACTTTTTGCCGCGCGACTCTCAACGTCTCTCTCTCTCTCTCTCTTTCTCTCTCTCTCTCGGTATAACCAGCTGTAAAAATTCTGATAGTGACTGTGAAGTCCGTTCGTGGTCAAGCGAAGTACGGGCTTCCACGGTGCGGAGAAGTAGAATTTACCAGCAGGTGTGTTCTACTTTCGCACTATCTTAAATCGAATTAGTGAGAATGTCGCTAATTGAAACGGTATTCTGCCGATGATCAACGAGCATTCGCTAATTTTTATAGTTGAAACGCTTTCGTTTAATCCACCACGAATTCGAAGATAATTATCGAACATCCTATACAGACATGTCGTATATGCAACTATATGTCGTATTTGGCGTAGTTTGTATGACAGCAGACTTAAGAGCCAGAGATTTCGAGTTTCGAGTCGCATCGAGATAAACGTGTTTCTCAAATATAATATAAATTAAATTATATATAAATTATATATATATTATAAATTATATAAATTATATGTAAATTATAAATAAAATTATGTTATCATATGATACAAATTAAATGAATCAAACATAATTAAGAATATTTCAGGTAAGATCATTGGTAATACTTTAAAAGCGTGATTAAGATAATAAGAGAAAGAAGTAATAAATAATATCTTTTTTCGCTATTTTCTGCAGTTAGATTTCTCCAAATGGAAACAGTTGTTATTAATAAACTTTTGCGGCGAAATTTTACTGATTGCAGCAGAGTGCACGTTCGAAGAGAAGAGGGAGGGGGTGCAGAAGTGAACATGCGCGCGCGTGTATGTGTGTGTAAGAAGAACGTGAACGGGCAAGACGAGATATATATTTCTCTTCTCGCGTCATTTATCGCCGACCAATTATTCGTACGTGCGAGTTCGCGCGAGCACACACATACACACACACACACACACACATCTCGGCTGGAGTTTCAATTAATTCCAGCGCACAGTTTCGTCTGTTTACACGGTGACTGCTGCGGATCCCGCGCCGTTGCGAAATAGTCGGCCGATGATCCCGTCACACAGCGGCGAGTTCGCCGCTGTTCCCGATGTTTCGCAAAATTTACAGCGCCCATCCATGGAGGTGAGATGCTCCAGCCGCAATGTATTATCCAGAGCGCGCGCGCGCGCGATGTACGCTTCGTTGGGTGACTGACACATTCGAGTCAGCGTCCAACTGTTATGGCATGCGTTTCATCGTTGTAATTAGCTCCGCTTTATCGAATAAATTAACGAGAAGAGGTCCCTCGACAAAAGGACGCGCCGAGCGTGATCGGAATCTGCGGATGAGGTAAAAAATACTGAATAATGCAGCACCGTTTTCTCGTGAACATATAGAAGCATAATTTCACTTGGTAAATACTAAATTTGTCGTGCGGTTCTACCGACGCACCGTTGGAAATACGAACCTTAAAACGATCCTTAACGCGATCTAATTATAACGCGATCAACTTTCGATGGATCGCTCCTCGCGGTGTTCGCCAGCACGGCTCCCGATAACGCTGTTTTATGTTAATCTAAACTCGGGCCGGGAATTACGCTGACCGATAACGGCGGGACCAATGGGCGAGACCCTGCGGAGTTGGCGGTCTCTGGACGACGGGCCGGGTCGACGACGCGGACGCGTGAAAATCCCCGGAGTGACCGGACGAATGCTCGTACGTGCGCGCACACATCTCGACGGAGTTTCAATTAATTCGGGCCCCGCAGTTTCGTTTGTTTACACGGCGACCGTGGCTTTCGCGCCGCCGCTGCAAAATAGCCGGCCGATGATCCCGTCACGATTCACCGCCGCGACGCGTCGAGCTCTCTCGGTGCCGCGACGCGTCAGCTGCCGCATTCTCGCGTGATTTTCGCGGGAACAATTACTATGTAAATACCGTGGCTCTCCTGCGCGGAAGAAAGTAATTACCGCGGCCGCGCGTCAGCGCGACCGGCCGCGACGCAAGATAAATATCGCCAAACAAATTTCCTCGACGAAAATTCTCAGCTTTCCGCGCACGAGGCGTCGCTGCATCCCTGCGAGCGAATGGACGAATGAACGGACGGACGGACGGACCGACGGTGCGTCGTTCTCTGCTCCTTTAATTGCCGTGTCTTCTGGAAACGTGCCGGTGTTGTCAACTCGACATTTTTTAATTCGTCATATATCTTTCTAAATAAGCCAGAAATAAGCTGAAAGTAATAAATATATACATGGGAAGAAAAAGATACAGTTCACATAACTAGAAATATTTAGTTGTAAGCAACATTGATGCCATCACTCTAGTTTTGTGTGATAGCTATGGGTTGACTTATTATTTTCGTGTGTTAACTACATCAATATAGTTGCGCATGATCTGGTTATGACAACCAGAACTTGGTTAGGAAGGCCATATTGCAAAGCAGAGATGTTAAAAAACGAAGATAACTCATCATTTTAGTAAACGCAAAGATATTGGATCTGTTAGACTCACTGCTTGCCGTCCGAGATAACACAAACGGAATCTCCTAAAATGATATATATCTGTTTCTATCAACTAAATGTTAATTAAAACTTCACCAGGGTTGAAATCTTGGAAAAGAGTTTAAGTTCAAAATAAAGTTTAATAGACGTTGGTAGAAACGAACCATAATCGAGTAATCTATATAACGAATGAAGTATCAGAGCAGACATAATTCACTTTTAAATTTGCTTCTCATGATTAATTCAGTTCCCGAAGATATGAGGACGCGCAATATATTCGTACTCGTGCAGGATAATCGAAAAAAGTGGAACGAATGCTCGAGCTTTTTGTTGTCTTCGACAAAAGGAAACATTCTCCTTTGAATAGACATAAGCAGAAAGTAACCAAGAGGAAACTAAATAATAGAGGGCTCTCGTGATGATGACCTAGTTCAAAGACCTGAAGAATTTACGGCTAAAAGGGGAAGGGTGGCGAAAATACACTTTGCATAATCGGATTTGTATCGATACTAGTCTTTACAAAAACGAAGAGAATCGTGCGACACGCTTCATATGAAATGTGCATTAATAAAAGACAAATGTCATATCGAAAATATGAGACCAATGTCGTAATTTATTTCGGAACGTTGATTTGAAACATTCATCCGTGTTTAAAAATTCACAATTGACACAACTTTCATAATTGACAACCAAATACCGTGCTCCCACCGCGTGACCAATGATTAATCGCACGCGCGATTAATTCACCACGATATACAGATCCCAGTGTGTGGGAAATAACAATGAGCCATAAAATATTGCTTCCTTATTATTTTTTGATATCCGCGACAAGAGATTGGAACAATGCGTATTGTTACGTCGGATAGTCCATGACGAATCGAGATATATATAAGGCGCGTTATCGCATCTGTACACGTTATAGCCCGATAATATTTCCCGGAAACAGGAGACTTATCCGTAATTACCACAGTTGCCAGGGACTAATGACACCGACGGATGTATTATTAGTATACACTCCCAACGCACAACTCCCCCCTCCCTCCCTACACCCCGGCTTTACCTATTAGGCTGTGGCAGAGGGGTGGTAATGGTGACAGCTCGTAAATTGATTCGAGATAATGTTGTCGTCTTCGCGCTACCGGCAAGTCGTACCAGAAGAGAAATCTGTCGTTCACGGCAAATTCGCTTTTAGTGGCCGTTTATTTCGCCCACTACGACTTCAACCCCTTCACGATTCACCTCCTCTCCGTGCCCTTTCTTGTCCGTCGGGACGATCGAAGAAATATATTTCAACTGCGACTTTTACGTCCACTTCTCTATCGCACGCTCGTTCGCGCGCGTATTCGCGACCCGCTTCTTCTGGCGATGATACGTCCGAGTGTGGCGATAATAAAGTAATTGACCGATTTCGAAATGGGAATACATCTCGAACGTGTCTATATACGTATTTATATATAATAAGCGTTCGTCTTCTCATTCCTGATCATGGTCGTTTTATTTCGCCACGACTTCTCGCCGATGAAAATCGAGTTGGAAATTCGCATTCGAATAGATAAATCGATTTCCCTTTACGAACTCGCGCTCTCGACGTTCAATCGTCGGGAAAACCGTAGCAAGAACGAGCAAAAGGCGTGAACTCGCAAATGCATTACTTATTTTCCTAACTTTATGCCATGAAGCGAGTATAAAATTCGACACGAGCGTTAATCTTTAAATCTTAACCCCTAAGTATATTTTATTTATGAAAATTTTGTCGATGTTCTTCAATGACGGTGTTATAAATAAGCGGAAAATACATATTTTTTAAACAAAACAATTTCTATATCTCCTCATTCTTATATCTTAAACGCCCAATGCATATAATCATGTACATTCAGAAAATCATATTTCTTGACGGTCAATTCGGACGAAAAAATGTTCATCAGGAACGTCCTTTAAGACGATCATATAAATTACAACATTTTACTCCAATGTATGAACCTTAAAAAGGTTAAAGCGATTTTTGCAGTGACGTCATGCTAGCCACGAAAAACAGGTGTTGGCAAATATTTGTCGTTTCGCTGTTATGGCTCGATATTGCTCTGCTAATGCAAATCGGAAAACCCAACTGGCCGTTGAAAACGACCTTTAAAGTCAATTTATTCGGATGACTCGCAGCGGCTCATCGCGTACAGCATCGAGCGGGCGTTTAAATGATTTTTAACACGACCCTGCGATCATGCCTAATCGTAATTTACAATTTCGAACGAACAGTTTGATGTGTCACGCTTCCGTGATTACCGCAATTATCACGCACATCGTATCGTAATATCGGAATATCCGTTGCCGTAAAAATATCGTACAAGTAAAGGCTGCCAAAATTATTCAATTTTCCAATGAATCTGCTAACTCGTGCGTCTCGAGTTACCGGAAAATTGAATAAACTGTAATCGGAAAATTGAATAAACTGTAATCGGAATGTCACTGTGTTCAAATACCAGAAAATGCCGTCTGCAACTTCGGATATCACTGAGCGTATCTAAAAAAAAATTGTTATTGAATGATATTACTTTTAGATATACAATACATTACAGATATACAAGAATGGAACAGGTTTGCTCGTAATATTTATCGTCTTTTCGGAAAATCGAAATAGATTCTAATCAGATCCCAGAAAATTTTTATCCGATAAAATATCCGATAAAGTTACCGATGCGGTTACCGTTGAAATTAACGTTAATCAGAAAATTAGTCGCCTTTTATATACCCGTTGTCGTTTTCATTGAATAAAGACACGACTTGATCGGACTTGATCGCATTTGATCGGATATATCCGCTTGTTACTTTTTAATTGGATTATCCGGCCAGGTATGATCGGACATTTTTCTCAGTGTGACCTTAACTTACATAAATTATCCGAGGTACTCATAAGTTGCAAATAGTGCGAATTTGAGCCGGATCGGAACCCACTTCCGGATATCCGGATATATTTGGGAACCCTAGTTCCGATACCGCGACACCGTTTTCCTTTTCTTTCTACTAAAAGGAGGAAAGAAAGACGTTTTCTACACTGTTGCATCATGTCTCCCGCCCTCCGCCGTTCTACACGCATGATTACCCGAAGGTAGTAAACACTATCGCGCGGAAGACTGAAATATGAGAAATCGCTAAACACACAGACACACACACACACTCATGTACACACACATCCGTGCCGCTTTGCGAAACGTCACGTACGTAAACATCCATCGGTCTTTTTGAATGTAATCGACGGTGAAAATATTTCAGGAGCGCCGGCGGGACTTTATCTTCGCTCGCGCCCCCGCGTTTCAAAGACCCTATATCCTACCTACGTCGTAAAGCGAACGAAAGCCACCGGACGAGAAGAAGAGGAAAGACGGGGGCGACTGTGTTTGTGCATTCGGAAAAGGACCGGGGACTCATATCGCGGTATCCTCGAGTGTCATCGTCGTCGAATGGCGTCACTCATATCACGCATTATTAGAATTTAAGCCACGTCGCGTTTCGCCTGTTTGTACAGCGTCCTATCCCCCTCATCGTTCGGTCGATGATGTTTTCAAGGCTACGAAGCTTTTCCACGCTCCTCGAAACAACTCGATAAGGTAAATATCTCAATTAATGACAAAGTGATTTCATTGTATAAGTAAATTAACGGTAAATTAACAAATGATTATAATAATATACGTGTTAAGAGCATAAGTTTTATTTTGTTCAAAAATTTAGACATTTGGAATTTTAATTGAATCTTTTAAATTTATGATACAATTTTCACCAATTTATAATATGTTCTCCAAAATAACGGAAGTTACCATTTATTTTACGGACAGACGACGAACATATTGACAGATAAAAGTCATTATTCGAATGTCATAAATTGATACATGAACGAAAATCATGAACGTTTCTATTATTGACTTGAACATAACAGTTTATAAACTAAGAACTCATATTTGTACCATTTGCTAAATTTTGAAGATGTTTATATTGCATAAACACTGACACGATTACGCTACTATTTTTGCATTTTTCGTAGATGTAAATCTTACGTAAATGTGAGTGGGATAAAAAATGTGAATGCGATGAATATGCGCTGTTCTGTTTTATCATATATAACAGAAAATCTAACCGAGATGTATAAAAATTTCTCCGCAAACTTTTCGTATATTTTTAGATCTCTAAATTTCTTCGAAATTCCCCTGAGCTATAGTATTTCTATATTAGGTAAATATATTTATGCTAACTGACAGCTAGAGACGTCATTTTGTAATATTTAACCATTCTCGCTACATACAAAAGCAATACCCCAAAACTCGTATTCGCTCGTACCATCATTGTGCAAAAGCATTCATAATTCTATGCAACCAAAAATACGTAAACTGTTTTAAAAAAAATCTCTGTCTCTCAATATTTTGTCGATAAAGTTTTCAAGTATAACATCACGCTTAAGTGATATTGCACAATAACGCAAGCATAGCGAAGGGAAATCAAACGGCGGCGATACGCGAAATTTTTTCGTGGCCCAGAAGAACACAAATGAACGACGATAAGGTGTCGCAGAAATATCGTAAATATTTGAATCGCGCGCGCGCGCGCTCGAGCGAGCAAGCGGGCAAGCGAACGAACGAGCGAATGTACGCGATATGGTTTATTCAATAGATATGTTTCTGCATAATATTCGTGGATATTATATTCAACGTCGCGCCGGTATTTTTAGGATGTACAATTTCAGCACAGCGCGGATATAACGATGGTATATCGTGTACACCCGCCGCTTCGTTCAAGCTGGTGATAGTGAATTAAATCTGACGGATTATGAAGCGGGAAGGGTAGCGGAGGGGGGGGGGGCGAATGTATGCATAAGAACGGTTTACATTCGATTCACCCCAGAATATCCCACCGCGCTGTTTGTATCGTTAACCTCCTATGCGAGAGCAAACGATTTCATAATGGAAACTCGCAGTTGATATTTCAAATGGATCGTGACGTCCGCCTCTGAGGTGGATTACATTTCAAGAACCAATCGTCCGGCACGTATTTGCCGACAGCTTATTAAAAAATGCACGATTAGCCCGCCCGAGATACGTGATGTAACGATTATGTTACGGGCAAACTGCGAACGGCACGAACGAGAGAACGGTTTGTTAACACAGCGCAAATATTTAGGTTTCATAATTAATTTAACGGTATGCCCGACGCGCGGGCATCGATGCTAAATCGACCGTGTCAAATAAATTTCGTTCGTTTGCGGTGGCGAACGACGCGTGTCGCCTCTTCTTAATTTGTGTGTCCGCGGTACCTCGCGAACGATCGATTTCCCGATGGGCACGAGCGGGTACACACGCGAATCGACCAGATACGACTTCGCGATTGCGTTTTTTTTTTCTGAAAAAGTGCGCGCACCGAGCGGGAAAAAAAGAGAGAAAGAGGGAGAGAGGGAAGGAGGCACTTTCGTTAGTTTCACATTTACGATTTCACTACCACTAGAGCGGTAGACGACTAAAGCCGAAAGTCTGGAGAAAAAAGAGAGAGAAAGTCGCTTACTATGTATTCAAAACGAAGATTCCGCGGCGGGTATCTTTCGCGTAAGTAACCCGCGACGCGCGTAAGCCAGCAAATTCCACCTCTGCAGCTGCAGAAGCCGAGTGCACCTTCCAGATGGTAAAAGTAGCCGAGCCATTGAAAGTTTAACGCGCCGTAAGGACGTGAGCCTTCTCCTACGTAGTTGTATCGCGCGCATTCAGCTTTTTCCCCGCGTCCACGAGGCAAGATTGTACCGGAGATATGTGCGTTATGGCCCGGCAATAAATAAGCAGCTGCACCCTCGACCACCCGACCCTCCTCCCCCCCCCCTTCTCCCGGTACGGCAACGTCGATCCAATTCAAAGCACTCGAGTCGGATCACCTTCGATCGTTTCCTCGATTCCCGAGACCCTTTTTATCGAGACCGAGACCGCGAATACTCACTCGGTGCCGGAATGAAGAGTCCGTAAATTTCAATGAACGTGCGCCAAAAGGCTCCGTGCGCACTGATAATGTGCGAAACGATAAAATTTTCACCATAAACAATAATGCATTAATGAAGGACCAAGTAATTTTTGATGGAAAACCATTCGAGATTGGTTGGCCTTTTTGCTGCGAATTATTTCAACCGGCCATTATCAATTATAAAGCACCGATCGAAAACTAATTGAAAATATATACTAATAGTAGTTGAAAGCTAATGTAATATTAAATAATGCGGTCAAAATATTAAAACTTACCCGTATGTATAATAGCTCCGATCACATTATTTAACATTATATTAGGTTTCAATTATTAGTATATATTTCCAATTAGTTTCCGATCGGTGTTTTATAATTGATGATGGCTGGTTGAAATGGTTTGTTTTCCACTTTATCCAAACCCGGATGACTTTCCGTCAAACATCATTTGTTCATCATTAATGCAAGTATGTATCTCGGGATCGATCGAGTTCATGATATAATTTATTATGTTTTTGTATTTCGACTGAATAAAACCTAAAGTAAGATCTCGCAATTTTGCGTTGAAAGTTAAATAAATTTAACCGACCGTCACCTAAAGTAAATTTGGCTTCTAACGTCTTTTGTATTATATATGATTGTAATTTGAGAAGCCTTCCATTACGCAATTGATGTAATTTCATTGTCCTCGAAATAAAGGCAATTTAGAATAATTGCGTGTAATCGCACGTTAAAAGGATCATTCGTCGCGGTTAACGATCTGTATTAATAATTTTCTCGAATCAACGGGAATATATGTGAATTAAATTCAAGCGTTATCGCGCGATACGTTATACCACAACGATGTAATGTGGAGAGTGGTGCGCTGAGGCGGGTTCTTACGCAGGCGGTAATATATTCGTGATATATCACGGAGAAAATTCAATTCCCTTCGGCGTTATCTGCGCGAGATAAGTCGTTATGGAGAAGCTATAATTTCGATCACCTTCAGATTTTCCAATCTCCATTTTCCGCTCGATCTCGAGGGGACAATTACGTAGGAGGTGTCTCGACGACGGTCGTCTCGGATTGACGCCGTCGCGCGCTCTCTTTTCCACGACTACGGAGTGTCTGGTAAATTGCATGTAAATTGATGTTTCCTTAACAAGAGAGTTATTCTCAGTTTGATCCCCCGGTGTCTGCGTGCGACGACGGGGGGAAGCATGGCGGAGGAACGCGGTATACACGTTACACCGAATTAGAAGTCAAGCGTTCCCCGGCTTATATCGCGCAGCGTAATGCTAATCAGCACCGCGGGCGAGCGCTTTGGAATCAGCAATTAATTTCATGCATCCGATCTAAACGAGACAGGCTTCGCGGTATAACTGTTTCATCAATTAAACCACTGTAGCGATACATCATCTTCGCGATAAGTCAATGACAGAAACACGAACGTTGCAGCGCACGAACGTTTGTCCCCCCGCTTTGTCCGAACTCGCTGCACCACGAAGTCGGTGCCATTCGAGCTATCATTCTTCAACGCAACCTTTTCTCCTCGTTATTGTTCATTTTACCTCTGACTTATCGTTCGAGTTTCGACAATCGTACATAAAAAAGATAAGTGCTAGATTCGAGTAAATAATTGCTCCAATATTCCTTGGTAAATTTTTATTTTATGATTTTGAAGAAAATATGAATATTTTTTTTTATTTACTTTTTATCTTTAACATAATCAAAATATCGTACGTTTAAACATCCTCGGATCTATTGGTTTGCACGTATCATCCAAGGTGATTCGTCCTTTTGCGATTTCCACGTTGAATTTTATCGTACTTGTGACAAATATAACAGTACAAATCTCGAACAATTTTTTACAATAAGTATCCCGACGTTGCATTATTACATCGACTTGTCTCGAAATTCGGAAAGCTCTTTCTGTCATGATTTGCCGCGCGTCCTCTTAGTTTACAATGATTAAAGAGTGAGTTGTAAATTGTAATTGGAATCTACGGTTGTGATTATTTTCACTTTTAACGATAATTTTACGGCGAATATTATCTGTTCTCATTATATTTCATATCAAAGTATATCATTCCCGTATAATAAAATATTAATAATAATTATTATTATCATTATTATCACTCTCGTCGTTTCTCGATATCAGCTAAATAGTATTTTAACGCGAACGTTGCACTTTGAGTACATATCTTAGCAGGTGACATTTTCGTTTCTATATTTCATAATTCGAATTTTTCCATAGCCGAAATTCGTATCCTACACACACACACGCATTTGAGATATATTTCACGAAGTATCTTATAATTTACATCTGCTATCTCGAGGATACGCGTCAACAATATTTTGTCCTCCCGTACGGAATGGAATAGCGGTCAGACGCTTTTCGGGAAGGAAGACAAGATAGTGCCGATAAGCCCGGTCGCCCTCATCCTCCAACTTCGGAACGTAGCGAGCGAAGCTGCCGGCGGCCGATCTCCAATTCCAGTTATTAGGTCCTAAAATACCCCGCTGTAACCGGTCCACGATCGAAATTGCAACGAACCCGCGCGAGAGCAGCGCACTGATCGATAGAGTACGAAGCAGAACAAGACAAACGGGCGGGAGGGAGGAGGAGAAAAGTGGAGGAAACGGTCTAAATATAGCGCCTTCTTCGGCTTTCTCGCGCACGCGCACGCGATACAGGCAGGTGGACGGGGCGGGTTGGGAACCGACCGCGAAGCTTTCGCAACTATTCGATCTCGTGAATTGAACACAACGACCTACGGCGGCTTGCGGACGCGCTGGATCTCGAGGAGAAGTTGATCGACATCGAGGCGATCGTCGATCCGTACGATTCGATTTGTCGTAACGTTGATTTACCTACTTTTAACGGCACGACGATAAAAGCGACCGTTGCGATCGCGCGCGCCTCAACAATATCGCCGAGTCCCGATATTCCGTGGATTCGCGTTTTCTCTTCTCCTCTGCGGCGTTCTCATCCTATCGAGAATTGTTCACTCGAGAATTCGATGATCCGGTCGCTCGGTATCGGCAATTGCATGCGACGCAGACGCGTGAAATTAATTGAGACACGAGTCGCTGGTCGATTTGAATACGCTATTAATGTGTGCACACGCGACGACTTCAAACGTGATCAGAAAGTGATACACAACAAAATGAAGTTTTCAATAGACTTTCAGGGACGTGTTAAAAAAAAAAAAAAGTTAAAATTAACATTTCATTTTTCATTGTGTATTTTCCAAGATCAATGGCAAAAAATTTATATTTGTTTTAGTTCGTGTGCAGGTTTGCTCCGGTTACAATTTTAAACTTGTGAAAAGTAACAATAGTTTTGTGATTATATTATATCGGATATTTTCCACTTAACAACTGATACAAGCCAACATAAGCATCATTCTATCTTTGTTATTCATTAAATATGGGACAATGAAAAAATTATGCTTGTATCGACTTGTGACACTAAATGAAAAACTATTATCGTAGAGTAGAGGGAAGGGAAAGAGGAGAGAATAAAGGATAAAGAGAGAGAGAAAGAGATGATATCATTCCAAAATCAGACAAAAATACCGCGAAAGTGGAGAAACGTGTGTCCCGATAAAATTAATTCACGATAAAGTATCGATATTTGAAGCCGCACGCGTGGCGCTCAAATATCGACGGAAAGTTTTTTCAATTAATTGATCAGCGAAGGACGGACCCTTCTCAATTTGCCATTTCATTCTTAACAGTGACAGTTCGGTAACGACAAAAATACATTAGCAAGAAGTGGAGATTGGCGATGGAAATATAACAGGTTAACGGGTTGGCAGGCGGAATTAGCCCGCCTGCGATAGATGGGATGTAATTGTGCGGCCAGACGAAAAGCCCCGAAAATGTTATCTTTATATTTTCCCCGCGCTTTTTTCCCCCCGACACCGTGAAAGCGTTGAGAGACGCAATTAAGCCGCATGCAACGTCCGCCAGCGTCACCGAAATAAGACCGAAAAAGTTCAAGCACAGCGGTGTTAAAATTAACCCATAAATTAAGCGACGTGACACGCAAGAAGAAGCCACCGAAAAAGATCGCGCATCGTTCAAGTATGGTACTCTTATTTGCGTCCTTTCAAATACCTTCCTCTTTAACACGCTGTTCCTGTAAAGTAAGCAAAAATGTTCGCATTGCGGTCATAAATCAAGCCGCTGAATGAATATAGATTAAGCTTCTCGAGCTTCTCCCCTCTCCCTCTCTCTCTTCCGGCTCTCGAACGTGCGTTTATGTACGTCGGGAGAACTCGTGCGTTTTAAAACTCCAAACACGAGAGAGAGAGAGAGAGAAAGAATAACACAGCGTGACGACGTGATCGGTGCCGCCGGAGCTGCAGCGAAATAATTGTCCGGCGACGCTACAAAGATCTTTGGGGAATCGTTTTCACACACAGGCAGCCACGTTTGACTTTCGCGTTTCTAGCGGCGCGCGCAGTTCCGCACACGCTGCAATCGGTTTATCGACGACAAATGTCGGCCGACTTCCTACCCCCCTCACCCCTCTCCACCGACGAGACTATTTCGGCTCCGCTCGCGGCTTTGCGATCTCGTCTGTCCGATAAACGGAGTAAACATCGGCCGCGATCAAAAGAAACCGCGCGGTCAGAAGCACCTGTTCGTTTGAATTGTCTCTGCGATATCTCACAGAGGGGTTATATTTGTCCGCTGCATCGCGGCGTGCGCCGATGCGCTTTTCGCGATATCACACCGCCGCTATTCCCCGTTATCCCTCTCGCCTTATTTGCACCGCATATTTATCGCGCGTCTTCGGACGTACGTTCAATTTTCGCGCGGAATATCCAGGTAACAATATAATCTGGCAGCGCTCCGCAAATATTTTCCTCCTCTCCGCTCGGCGAGAGACGCGGCCGGATCGGTGCTCCCGGTCGATTTATATTGAAATCACACGTGTTTGATCTTCGCCGCGTCTGCCGGCGCGTCCGTGGATACCGCGACGTAATTCGGTTACGCCGCGTTCGCGAGTACGGTGGGCGCGCGAACGACACCCCGGGATTGATCAGGGACGTGATCAAGATGCGGCGCCGGGCTATCATTTATCCTATTAAAGTAGACAAGGAATGCGACGTTTGTATTGAATTAGACAAGAACTGTGCTTCATCCCGAAGTGCAATGCATTAGCAGTCGCGCGCGCCGGCTGCGCTCGCGAGCGCATTATGCATTTGACAGTTTCGCGCGCGGCCGCCCGTCGCACGGAGACATATAACGTCACGGCCGGAGAGTAATGTCCCTTCGCTTCTCCGCTCGCAACTTGCCACTGTGTTGTAAGCCCGCGGGGAGAAGTTTCGCGGCGCAGTCTCGCGGCGGAAAGACACCGACCGATTTGCAAACGCCGGGGCGAGCGCGGCCCGTTAATCATAATCCATTCGAAGCGAGCTCGGCTACACGGCGTTAATTGCCAGTCGCAATTATCCCGGGGAGTAATGCACGCGCGGCGCGACAAGGTGCCATCTTTATCAAAGTACAACACGTGCCGCCGACGATTAATTCTTGCCGGTGCGCAATTTCTTCGNCCCCCCCCTCCGAATCGCGCGCTAATTATACCGTCGGACGAAAACGCCGCCGAGCGACTTCTTCTCGATCGGGGAGGTTACTTCCTCGAATTAACAAGTAAAATGCGCCGGGTGGGAATTAATCGGAGGAATTAGTCGGAGCGTGCCCCGAGTTTGCCCTGGTCTAAGGCTGTGTCCTAAAATAGACGCCTGCCTTCGAATTCGAGTAAAACAGATTATTACAATACTCCTCAGTAAACATTTACCTGAGCATAGCAATCTTTTCTTTCGGTGTATTATCAATTTACCCCTAGCGGCGACGGGATGGCGCGGATGGAGCCGGCGGTAGAATCGACAAATCTCCCGAAGACGCGCGCGACCTGCGCTATGTTCGAGAGCGACGTGTCATTGTCACACGTGAGCGACGACTGCGCCGCCGTGCGCGCCACGTTGTGCCGCCGGTCGTGGATAACACCATTGCCAAGTGGAATTATTATGGCGACGAATATTATTTCGCGTGGATTTCGGCGTGAAACGCACGCTCGTGCGGTCGGATCGCGTGACAGGCTACGTCAAAAGGACGAATTACGTGACCAAACGACGTGTATTTTCGAGACAAACGAGGCGTGTCGTTGCGCTCCCTCGCGAAACTATCGGCCGTCCGGTCACTGTGGCGACAACGGCGCGAATAATAGTAATTCCCCTCCCCCTCCCCTCTCAACCCTTCCACTCACATGACGTATAATGGAATCGGTCGGTTAGATAACGGGGTTATCGAGACTAAAGTTATTCGCACGACGGCCTACCTCCCCCGCCTTCTCCTGCCTCTCCCTCGCCCTCTCTCTCTCTCTCTCTCTCTCGTCGCAATTACGCCGGGCACACCGGCTGCATTTAAAATATAACGCCGCATAAAACGAACGCGCTGCTAAATGACTGGTTAACATTTACAGGATGGCATACGTTCACCGATTTTATTTTATAATTTTAATGGGTTTTTACGTAGCATTTCCGAGAGGTTATTGAATTCGGAGGATTATTATTGACGTGAATTATATGGGAAAAAGGATACACGTATATAAATGTATGTATAAATACGCGCACGCGCGTATGTGTGCATGTGTTTAACGCTGGTCTTCAGTGCGGAGTGCTCGCGCTGGAAAAACGCTCTCGGCGAGCCGACGCGATCGTCGCGCGAATGCGAATGTACGCCGACAACAACGTTCTAATCGTATACGACAATGCGGTAAAACTCGGCGCGTAAACGCGTATTTGCATTGGTCGCGTATTCGACGGACGATCGCACCGCTTGGAATTCCCTCGACTAACGCGAATGCCCGAGTATTCGGCCGTCAAATCGTCACACACGCCGCGATATTTTCGCACCTGGAACGGTAAAAGGCGATGGGAAATAACGGGCCGAGTCGAAATTTTAAATTCTATTAATTAAGCCCTCAATTCTGGGGGAAAGGGGAATGAGTTCCTACTCGTAGCATCAAAGGGAATTTCGTGTCCTCCGGAGTCTAAATTTTGGTTCTGTGTGAAGTTTTCGAGCGGAGAAAACGACAATAATTTCCCCATTTGTAGCACTAAAGGAGCGCAATGGGAGATCTTTGAATACTTGATGTAGAAATAAATTAGACTTAAACTAGGAGTAAAATCTCGACTCGGGGATGCGTTAAGGGAATGCTATAAGCGGCCTTGACTTAATAAGCGTCGATAACGTGGAGGCGATCTTCAAAATTGACGTTACATAAACACTGATACGACCACGCTACTCTGCTTTTTTTCTTAATCTTGATGCGATATGAATGTAAGATGAATGTAAGAAGATACGTAAAACTGTTTCTGCAAACTTTTCGTGTCTTCCTAGGTATCTACGATTATAAAAGACACAGGTGTTGTTCGAAATTTTCTTCATTTCTTCATGGAGCGAACACACACCCGATACGCAGAAACTGTAAAATTTTTGTTCTACGCAAATTTTTACTCAACAGATCGAGACATTTCGAGATTGGAAATTTTCAATCATTTCCGCGACATACTGAGGATAATGCTCCAATTCATTTCCACACGTACTTTCGCTGTGTAGAAGCATTTGTAATTCCGCACGGGCAATAAAACGTGAAGTTTGCGGGAAAAACTCAGCATTCTGTCGGTAAAGTTTTCAAGTATAGCATCCCATTAGTGTTCGCGCGAGCTAATTGGGGTAAGTTATTCAGCGCGGCGCGCGCTGTCTCGCATGACGCGCTCGCACACGTGAACGCGACCGATTCCGTGTAACAACACAACCGAGAGAGTCATATAAATCAATCTTTATTACTTAAAAATGCCCGCGGGAAAACCGAAAGCGGGGGAGAGGGGCAGAAAGCGGGACGTCGATCGCGCCGGATTGGTGTTTTCCGCAGGTGAAACGCGGCGGCTGCAAAAATCGAAACCGCGCGAAATAGCACGCGTAATGACGACAATAATATTTCGTTTATTTGTATAGCGCGTAACGGGATTGCACAACAATATCGATTATTGTATCCCCGCGGAGTTTACACGGTTATTGATTTTTATTAGCTACACCACGCGCGACGCCCGCGGGCTGTTCATCCGCTGAAAAGCCATTTTGATCGGTGCCAGGCTAATTATAATCCGATCATTATACGATGATTCCAATGAATTCGTCACAAAATCGCCTGCCGCTCATGCGGTAATTATGCCAATAACATTACGATATCCGAAGCTAGAGTCGCGCGCTCTCGCGTGTTCGGGCGAACACGCGCTTGTTTTTCGATTACCGACGGATTTAACGTTTAACTCGCCCATTATCGCGCACTTAACATTGTTTGCGATAGGAAAGTGAGAGCGCCAGCTGATCTCTAATTCTTTTCGCATTGAGTTACTCCGTTCTGTCAATCTATTTTGTCCTACACGCCTCTTTCTCTCTCTCTCTCTCTCTCACACTCTACCCTCGCAAAATATTTGCGAGAACAGCAACATCGTTCTATTCCGCACTATTTCATCCGGTTCCACTATGACAGAAGGGAATAGTTACACGCACCTCGGAGAAACTAGACGAAAAAAGGGGACAAGACAAGAAAGCAAAAGAGAAAGAGAGAAGGAGAAGGATAGAGAGAGAGGACCAACGGAGGGAGGCGAGACTGCAACAGAGAGAAGAACCAATGGAGCACAAACGGAGAGCCGGCAAAAAGGAGAGTGCATAATGTAAATGAAACCATCCCTCCTCTCCTCGTCGCCGCCGCCTCGCAGATGCACCTGCGAATATTTTCCCATCTGCATCGTGAAATACAGATATTCAAGAGGCATCTGCCCTCGCTCCCCCTCCCCCCGTCCGCCCAGCCATCATCTCCACCCCTCGCAACCTAAGACGCGGCTCTCCTTATAAAACCGAACTTCGACAGTTCCGCTTCTCCCTGCCATTCTCCCTTTTCCCCGGTTGCAGACTTCGGGAAAGTGGTACGTGGGCGAAATTTCAACGTGACGAGCATACAGTGTCCTGCCTGCTCCCCCGTCTGCGTCGACTCTCTCTCGCCCCTCCTTCTCATCCTTCGAGCCCGCATCGTCCCTTTCCTTTGTAATCCCTTTCCATCTCCCCGTCCCATCACACGAATCGTACCGACTGAAAAGGAAGCGAAAAACCGGCGCAACGATATGTAAATTCACGAGAGGAGACACGATCTCGCGATCGAAAGCGCGAAATATTGATATACCGGTGGGTGAGGGTCTCATGAAAAAAAAAAAAAAAAAACGTTGTTGGAAACGTGAGGTAACGTGTTCGTGCGAATTCGAGCAAGCGGCGACGGGAATATCCCAATGAGAAATGCTCAATCATTTCGTACTTCATACTTCGACGGGAACGCTAATGAACGGGGAATCACGGAGAATGATTGTCATAGGAAGAAAAAAAGACGAGAGAAATTGGGAGCCGAACGACGACGTTCCGGTGAAATTCGCAGTCGCGTCACGTCCGGAGACGATCGGCGATCGTTCCGTAGCGACCTGTGTCCGCGTGTCTTTTGACGGGACGGTATTGCGCGCGCCGGCGAGAGAGTCGCGTCGAGTCGCGTCGCGTGAATTAGAAACTATATCAGGCAAGCAGGGAGAACGTTGCATCCGTAAAGCAGGCCGGAGTGGAAATTAGGCGAAAGTCATCGCGATACTCACGCTGATTGAAAATTATTGATCAGCCGCGTACTCTCTCGCCGAATGCTCTCGCGACTACGCCGAGCAAGATTTCAATCCTCGCTTTCGATTCCTCGTTGCGTCTTGTTAGCAACGTCGGCGATTTATTCGCGCGGGTCAATCCCTCGCGAATAAGTCCCGAGGTACGCGATATGAATCAACCAGCTCGTCGAATAATTTTCACATTGTCGAACCGACGATCGAATGAAAATACGAGTCGAGTTCCGATTACACGCAACAATTTCTTCATCGCGTGAAACGCGACGTACGGCAAATAATCGCACCGTTCGGCCGCAAGCTCACCCCCTCGATTTATTCGGCGAATAAAATGCCAAAATAAATACGCGCTCTAATAGAAGAAAATTTAAGAGGAATATTTAACGCACGAGCGCCGATGAAAAATATTAAAATGAACTCAGGTTAATTGTAACTGTAATTTACAAAGAGTCGTTTCTTCCTCCCCGAGAGAGAGAGAGAGAGAGAGAGAGAACGTCCGTCGAAAATGAGGGGAGAAAACGAAATAAAGAAGCATAGTGGACAACGAGGGCAGAGGAGGGAGGGATAAAGCGCGTCGGGGTACAGAACGTACGGTGAAGTTCTGTGGACCGCTCGCGCGCCGGTTTTGCGATAGTCATCGTTTTAGCCGTGGTTTTACACGGCCGAATCCCCGAATAGAAGCCCGGATTGCCGAAGTGGCCGTGCCGGGAGGGCTCTGAATCGAAGATTAATTGCGCGATTCATTGAGCGCTGTAACGGGTCGAGATGGTCGTAGCTTAAGCAGACACGACGAGACACTTTCCTAGTCACCAGCCACTGCTTAACTAACTGACTGACTGACTGACTGACTGACATGAAGTGAGCGACAACAGGTGCAGTCCCGGAATTGTACGATCGAGATGACTGCCGTTTTACTCACGCCGATCACGAACGGCGGCACAATTTCACGCGAATTCTCCCGCGCGGGAAGCTCGCAACGAACCTTAACGCTCGAAGACTACGTCGCGACGAATCCATCCACTCGCTCATATCGCGTTTATGCGGGTCGTTCGTGTTGAGAATGGCGCGAGCTATATCGTAAAAATTAAGGAATTCTCCTCCGTATTTTCCCTTTTTGCCGCGCTGTGCGAATTTACCGCATCCTCGTCGAGACGTGAGACGGGCGACGTCGGCCTAACTAACCCCCCCCCGCCCTTCCCATCTGATGGAAATTAAATAGTAAAGATACATATACAACTAATAGAGCGCAAAAATTTTACGTTTCATTTCCGAAGAGCGCACAAATAGCGCATAATTATATATCTTTACTATTCATTTTGCATTAGGCGGGGGTGGGAGGCAGCTGGCCAGGCAGACGTGGCGCGTCATTTGTGAATTTCGCACTCGTGCGAACGATTAGCGCGCCGTTGATTCATAGATAGTTGATGCGAATCGGAGTCCGCGTGCACAAGCGAGAGTACACGCCGATACTTTCGTAATTAATCATTCCCGACGCTCGTGAGAGCACATGACGACTGCGTCGCGAGAACTCTCGAACGAACGAACGAAACGAGAACGAGCCGGGCGTAAATTATGTGCGCGTTCGCGCGATGCTCGATAAATTTCCGCAGGTAAGTATCAAAGTTTGCCGGTGCGCGCGAAAGAAGGCGCGACACCTGTTAGCTACGTGCCGCTGCTTATGGCATTAAGAATGTGCTTTAAAATGCTATGCATAGAGAAGCCAATCCCGCGGCGCATTTGCAGCATATCTCGCAGACCCTCCCCCGCCCCATCCGCCCCGCTGGCCCCATTCTCCTTCGTTCATCTTATTCTTCCGGCTGCACGAGGAGGATAAGCGCGAGGTACATAACGCCGGAATTCCCCATCTTGCGCGAGACAGCGCTCGGTGACCAAATCAAAATGCACAGTATTTTAGAAAGGTCCATATTAAATTTAATAATCTGGTTGTGTGAAAGTTAAAAAAAGAATCAAGCGATGAAAATTAATAACTAAATCGATATTACGTTTAAATAACGCAGTTATGGGGAAAAGTATATTCTGAATCCTACTTTTCGCAATGGTATTGTAATAACTTGTAATCTAGATTATTAATTCTCACAATAATGTTTCTGAAACTTAATATTAACACCGTTATTAATTTTTGCTCTATCGATTTTCAATTATTATACATCATTATGAGAAGTGAAATATGTCAGAATATGTCTTTTTATAACTATACGTTATTAAATGTAACATCACTTTGGTTATTACTTTTCATAACTTGGTTATGTGAAAAAACTTCATAAGCAGATTATTAAATTTAATATGAATTTTCCAACAGTGTATTTCTTCTTCTTCTTCTAGTCGAAACATATAACGAACGAAGACGCCTCCGAGGCGTCCCTATATCAGCAATGTGAGCAAAGTCGACTATGAGCGAGGTGGTTGTGTAGCATGTCGTATCGTGATGGCCGCTGAGACTCGCGTGAATCGCTGTTAAATTCTGTATTATTAAATATTAGAACAATTCTGATATATTATTACGTGTTACAAAGTGTCATAACTGAATATGAAAACTAAACAGGAAATAATATAATACGAGATGGAAAAATATTGAATTTCATATTCGTTCTTAGATTTTAAAATGAATATGAAATATCATAACTATTTGATAACTAATAACACTGATACTATGAAAATCTTCAAGATTGTTAAATTTAAGATTCTTAAATTTACTAGCAAAAACGCTATTATTTTTAAGAACACCTAAACATTGCACGTCTGCTAATTGAAATTCAAAATCAAAGATCTTTTGTTCAAACGTATAAAAAATCGATCGTTTCGAGAGAAATGGCGTTGGGTAAATAATTCACTCGTTGTCAATTAGTAACACTAGTAACACCGGTCCATGATAATCTAGAAATCTCAGGTCGAAATAATCGCAAATAGCACAAATAAATATTGATTTGTAGCACTCGTTATACTCGTAGTTATTATTTTCATCACTTATAAAACGTCAGAATAGAAAACGGTAGAATTGCATATGAAAGAATAAAGTAGCAGAATGATTGGACGAAATCCCTTTTAACGAGCTTTGACCGAGATTGACAAAGAAACGTTAAAAATAGTATTCCAAATTCGAGCAAGAAAATATTGGAAATATCATGTTCGCCGATATGCACTGTATTATTTCCGTTGCCCAATCAACATTTATACGCACGCTCCCTCGATCAAATTTAAGGATACATGATTACCGTATATCGCGTCACGTGCAAAAAATTTCCCGATACATCCCGCGCGATTATTCGAGGTATATCTCGCGGGAGGGGTAAAATTCCGTTATCGACAGAGGAGACAAACGCAGCAAAAGGTCGCACGTTGCCGAAGAAGACGAGATTGACGGGAAAGCCCCCGCGAGCTAGGAAGAGAAAAAGCCAGCTAGAAGAGAGCTATGGAAAGACCGAGAAAGAGAAGAAAAAAGAGAGAGAGCTATAGAGAGACCAAGAAAAAGAGAGAGAGAGAGAGAGAGCTATAGAGAGACCGAGAAAAAGAAAAAGAGAGAGAAAGAGAGAGAGAGAGACGGAAAGAGGAAACCCATGGACCGGCTTCCATGTTTGCGATGACTGTAAACATTGGGATCAATTTAAACTCAGATGTCCGCAATCAAGGGGTCGACGGGTATACTTTGAGAAGGTCGCGCGCGAGGGTCCGAAAAGGGAATAGGAAAGTTCCCACGAGGGAAAACAGGGGGGGATGCAGACGTATAACGTCAAGTTGAAGGAAAGTAACCATTCGTTCGTTCGTTATTGATTTTCGGTCCTTTTTATTAGTTTGCGCGCTTAGCGTCCCGCTTCCTCTCGACGCTCTCACCCCCGCTCTCGTCTGACATATGCGATCCCGCGTGAACAACGAGGCGGATAAACATTTCCCATCCTGATTAATCATCCGACCGTGGGCTATTCAAAACCCGTCGCCATCGTGGCCAGCCGACGTGTGGCAAATATTACCGACGTAACCGGCGGAACAGAAACGAGAGCAATTATAAAATTAATCATAAAAATGGATTTTAGAGAGTGCACACTATTCCATTTTTATGCGTACATCGCTCGTGTGTGTTTATACGTGTGCGTATCCTCGAACTGAAATCAAAAATCTATTCCGCTGAACGCGCCGTGCTATTTAAATCCCTAATTCCAGTCCCGCGGAATAATTGCGAGGTGAATAGACGATGCGATCTGTTTTTTATTATTATTTATTTTTTTTTCCTTGGAGCTCGCTATTCGGCGAATAAATGTTCCGTCGGGGTGTCGCTACGCCCGAAATTTAATATCGAGGTGCGCGAAGACCCGAACAACCGGTACGTACGCGTCGTTTTCTGTCCATTGTTGCCCGAAATCTGATTTTCCGATATCCTTTCTCACGATGCACAGGGTTAGCGGCAACAACTGTTCAACAGTTGTTACTGCTGGCCCGTGCGCGCGCTGGTGCAGCCTCGATACCCTTTTTGAGCCGGCCGCAAAAAAGAATTGGCACAAAAGCCGCCGGAAGAGGCCGAGCGTTCGCGCTCGCATGATTGAATCGTCCGTGTGCCGATACATTTCCGATATCGATCGCGGCGAATGCAAAAATTCCACAGCATATCGAGTATTATGGATACCCTTGTAATCATAGCCCCTTGTAACCCGTACGGACATTCCGGTTGATTTCCTACGTCGCATCAGTGTTGTGCTGACAAGCGTGGGGATTAGAGAGAGAGAGAGAGAGAAATAGAGAGAGAACCGACGCCCCGGAAGGACATTATGAAACGCAGCTGTATTATCCGCGGATTTCACCTTTCGTTCGATTTTTTCCAATGATAAGATAATCGATACGCAAGTCTTCACCGAGGCCTACTGTCAGCGGCTTGTTAAGACAATGTGATATTCGCGCTTAAGGATGTATCACCTATAACTCAAAATGATGAAAAAATTATGAAAAAATTACAAATTGATCTATTGGATTAACTAATGCATAAATATAACATTAATAAGAAAATAATAATATTTGCGTATTTGTAACATTGTATATATATGTCTATTCCGACTCTTCGTTTCAAATCAACGTTTATTATTTAAATAATGAAGTTAATGTACAGGAACATATTTTTGTTTGACAAATATTAAATTTATGAATGACCCTCTTGATACGCCACTGAAAATACGGCGCTAATGCACGGTACATTCTTGAGAAATTCATTTTGCTTCATTTTCACGTATAGCCGTATAGCGATTTAAAAAATGATCTCAGAACGCACAGGGGATGAGAGGTATTTACGCAGCCCGTTCTTGCAGGGGTCAATTTTACGCAAAAATGAAAACGTGCTGTCGTACAGCGCGAGAGCCTTTATTCAATATGTTGACACAGTATACAAGTGGAAAAAGCACGCGATGCGCTTCAATAGAATTACACGTTGCGAGCGTTATTTTTTGTGTTAAATTATCTCAAAAAGACACTGTGGTGTGGGCGAAAATGCCCTTTTTTCCCGTTCGCTGTGCATCACGGCGGATGGATATGAAATTTGAAATTATTGATGCTCCGTGATACGCGATAACGGAATTAATATCGACCATTCCGATGCGTACGGTGCGCGTGTGCGATCATAAAATCCGACGCGTTTCATAAACGTCGAAGAAGCGTCCTTTCGAGGAGGCATCCGCTCCAATTTGCCGTCTTGCCAATTCGCATACGGTGATGTGAAATACACGAGCGTATCTTACAAATAGCCAAGTGCGAGAGTGGCATTATAAATATGTCAACGATAAATCTCGCTATTTGCCGGCCAACGGAGGGCGAATCGATACGCCGGAAGGAGGAAGGGAGGGAGGACACGTCCACTCTATTCTCCTCGGTGCGCAGGATCGACGTCCGATAGCTCGCACTCTGCGAGCGCATTCCGCGACACATAAATAACTATTATACACACGGTCGCCATCATATTTCCGCACACGTAGACGCATTCACCCTCGTTGAACGTCCGAGCGTCGCCGCGAATATATATACGATAATCCGATGGGGAAGGGGGGAGGGGGGGAGGAGGAACGCTCTCCCGTGCGTGCGCGCGAGATTGTCGTCGTCGACGACGTTTAGCGCGCGGAGCGGAATTTCTTATTGTCTGCACGACATCGTGGAACGATTTATGTGGCTATATTTCGTTTCTCGATGAAGAAACTGCCCGTCTCGCGGCATCACGTTCTTTCGAGATAGATCGCGCGACGGCGAGGCATTACCGGGTTGATCTGTCACGTATTCGGTATTTACCCTGAATAAATTTCCGCCGCCGACCCCGCAAAGTGTAAGAAGTTACTCTATCCAGTATTAGGTGCTTTCCCAGGCTAATATCAATAAGATGAAACTTCTCGTGCGGTTATAGCGCACCGAATCGAGCATTCGAATGCCCTCGCAAACACCACGGCCGAGACCGCCGAATAATCATTCTTCCCCGCCCGGCGAAAAGTTACGTTCGCAGCCGAGAATGCGAGGAACTGTTACACATCTCCCCTCTCTTTCTCCTTTTTTTCGCGACCACATGCAATACCGCACATTCACGGGAACCTGAAGAAAAGAAGAGTTGTTTCGAGAAACAACAATCCGGGACGACTCGTCGGCGGGGAGCGTTCGCTCGCTATTAATTCCCCGGCACTCCTTTACACACTCGATTAATCGCGGAGATCGTACTTTCGCTTCTCTTTGCTTCCCGCTTCTCTCCCTCTCTCTCTCTTTTTTGTCCTTTTTCAGATAACGGATAATCCTTATTGCGATTCATTTCGAAAGAAAGCACAACCTCAGAGCCGGCGAACGAACCGCAAGATCGGTTACCCGCTGCACGCGGACTGCCGATCGAGGTATAATCTCCTGAATAGATAACAGCTGAGGAAGGGAGCGAGCGAGAGAGCGGGAACTCCGATGGTGGCTGTGCGCTATAGCGAGGGACAGAGGACGAGAGAGAGAGAGAGAGAGAAGAAGGAACGGAGCAGTCGAGTAAAAAGACAAGGAAGGGGGACCGCCGGACGGTAAAGAGTACAAAGTTAGCGGGAGAGGATCGAGACTCGGGTACGACCCGCTCTCACCCCTTCGTCCCCTTTTATCCCCGTTCTCTCACCTTGCTACCCGGCTCTCACTGCTCTGCCACCTCTTGCGTCCCTTCTCAACCGGCCACCCCCCTCTCGCGCGCCCCACCGCAATCGTTAGCTCGCCCCTGATAGTGAAGGAGGGAGAATAAAAAGTTGTCTGGAAGTCGGGCGGGAATACCGGCTTTTCTACGAGTATCCAGGGGGTGTATTTTTTACGGCTCTATCTAGTGCCCTCGCGCGGACACGCGGGAATAAAAGTGAGGTAAGTTGCTGCCCGGGTCTGGGGAGCTCGTGAACAGCTTGCGAACACACGCGGGGAAGAACCTCTGCGATGCGGTGGTGATTAACCCCTTTAACCGCAGTGGTCAAATCTCTGATCTCTGATATCTTGCCGAAACCGCTTTCTTTAACCGACATCGGATATTTTCGGAGTGTTTCTGCCACCTACCGCTGTGTTTTCCGTCGCGCGCGCGCCTCTTTGCGCGAGGTAAGCAACGAAAAATAGGTCGGCCTTGCTTTCTCAGTCAATTCTACTTTACATTGCATTTACATATCCTCCTTACGTTCTATCGCATTTCTCTCTCTCTTTCCCTCTCTCTCTCTCTTTCACTTTTTCCCCCTCTCTCTCTTTCTCTCCCTCTTAGAGAGGGAAAGAGAGAGAGAGAGAGAGAGAGAGAGAGAGAGAGAGAGAAGAAAGCTTCCAGAAACGCAACGCGCCCTAGAAAAGCGACATTAGGGGAAGTTAAACATTCGTCATATCTGCATACGATTTCGCCCTCATATTGTTTCTTCGTGCTTCTTGAGTCGCGCTGCAGTTTCTTGAAATCGACAGAATGTCACGCGGAAACGTTACGAACGTCCGAGTGACGGATGCTGCTTTTAGCCTTCTAACGGTAAGATTGTGGTCGTGGCCTATAAATAGACAGAGAAAGAAGTTTTACATTATTATTTACTTCTCTTATCCATTTTGCGCATTGATTGTGTGAAAAGTGAACAAAACATAGCGTGCGGTCGGATCCGACTCCTCCTTAGGCGAATAAGGTTCTGAAAATCCATCCTACCATTAGAGGTTTCAACGATCGGTCGCTGTGCGCGACCCGATCGAGAGGCGAGAGAGCCTCGGAGGACGATGAAAAAAGAAAGGAGGTGAAAAGATCCCGCGGCCGATTCGGGAAGTATCCGCAACAAAATACTAACGTAAGCCCGCAAAACTACTCCGCAGTCGCGCGCAGCAGCTCTCGGTCGATGAAGCGGCCTTCCCGTATGTTCACAGCATGTTCCATCCGCGACAGAACATTCATTTCCCATGTGAACCATGGCTCACCTGGTCCATTCCCTGCGCAAACTATGTGTAACCTGCAGCGCGATATAGGTGTCCCCGCATATATATACACGTGTATATATATGTGTGTGTGTGTGTGTGTATGTACGTGCGCGCGCGCGCGCGCGCGTGTTACGCTTCACCGTTGCGATAAATCATAACTCGGCGAGTTTTCTTTTTGCATCGACCGAAAAGAGTCTCGGCGGGCCGGAGGGATCTTTTGAAGTACCTGATGGGACAAAGGGGCTCGTATTTTTCCGAGGAAAATCATTTCGTCTGTCTCTCCCGGCTGCGAGCTGCGAGTAGAAATTCACGGCGGCGAAACGCCGCCGAACTATGAATACGGAATTCCGAATGTAGATCCGGCGTGTCCTCCCGGTGTGTTGGTGTTCGGCGATCGATACCGGAACAGCCAGTCGGCGATTAATAGAACGACGCTCAATCCCGCCGCGCGCTGCGAGAAAGTAATTTCATATTGTTCCGGAGCGATTTCTCCGTCGTGGGTCTCACACCGGGAGTGGGTCATTTCCCGGTGCGGTTTCTCTCTCGCGTTGCGTTTGTATTCGCATGTGAGCGTCACGATACGCACGCGACTGCGCGATAAAAATTGTACACTCGAGATTACCATACGGCAGAAAGAAAAAAAAAAGAGAACAGCCGCAAGCTGATTCCATAATTTTCCTCGGCACTTCGAGAGGCAGCTCGGCCCGCTCGAAACCGTAGAATCTACGATTCGGTTTTTCGAGCCTCGTGGACGAGTCAACGAATCGACGGGGTTGGGAGGAGGGGGGGGGGGGGGTCTCTCGGATCCGTGCGAGCGCGAATTAGCATGAAAGCCGTAAACATACACGGGGATAGTAGCGGGCTAAGCGATACAGCGGCATCGAGATTAGCGGAGAGGCGAGTAATATTCAATTTACAATTTGCATTTCCCCGACGGATACATTTTGTAACGCACCGCGCTATAATGACGAACGCGCGCGTTGGAGGGAGAGTGTGGGAATGTTCGCGGTGGTGCATTCTCTTCTGTACGCGTACGTGCGTGCGGAAAACCTCCTGTGGGAACTGACACGCGCGCGTTTCGTATGCTCGATCCCGCGCATATTCGTACATATCGATAATTGAGTTAAATACAATACGCGCGCGCGCGCGCCAGGAATGATTTGTGCGCGCGATTGTTCGCTTCTTAATTCAATTCGGCGGGAAGAATAACGGCTGTGCTGAAAAAAAAAAAAATCGAATCGTAAAAGGTATTAAATTGAATCGGACGCGCGAGGCGGCTGTGCCGCGAATGTTTTTCACCGCGTCGTTACCGTGATCGCGCGCGCGCACGAGGAGAGAGAGAGAGAGAGAGAGAGTGAGAGAGAAAGAAAGACGTCGAGATAAAATAAATCTGCGCGACGGGGCCCTCCGGGGCCCCTGATTTACTGAAGAATACTAATTTCGCGATATTGCAACGGAAAAAATCGCGCGATACAATAGGAGATATTCTATCGTATCGGCGACGAAAGGCGCTTGACGAAAGATTGCCCTCCCCCATTAACCATTTCGTATCACAGCCTTTCGAGGAAAGTAAGTACATTTCCGCCGTATTTTCGCTAATGAAAGCATAATACCAACAGGTGGACACAGATTTGAAAAGTGAGTCGAATTAAAACGAAGAGTTTGCGCGCCGGCGAAAACCCGGTAATTGGACATAAAAGTACCCGTCAGCTGGCAATCGGGAGAATTCGTGAGGTAAATTGAAACGGGAGGAAATGACTCGGCGGAGATTTTAAAACCCGACTTTGTTCCTCCCCCCTTGGTCCGTCCGTTACGGCATTATGCGATGTCGCTGATGCCGGGTCGTCCGCGTTTGTTAATCTGTAAATTGCATGCGCGCTGCCGAGCCCCACCCACGAAGAGATACCGCACGGATATGGGAGTTCAAATTTTTCGTTAACGCGCTGCAAGAAACGCACAACCGCAGTGTAATTCGCGCTCGGCGAGAGGCGTCTCACCGATAGAGGAAAGTCGATGGGAAATATACTCGGAGAAGAAGCGAGCCGGGGAACTTTTCATTCCCCGCTGTCGTTTTCGCGGAACTCGTAGGAATCCAATAATTGATCGAACCAGATATACACCAACATTTAGCCGCCTCGATACACTCTCGAACGCGTATATATACGTACGCCCGATCGCGCTTCCGTCTACGTTCGCGCGGAAAAACAAAAAGCAACGGAGGAGCACGAAATCTCCGTAGATTTATGAAAGCTACTGCTCGCTTTCGATCTCTCTCTTTCTCTCTCTCTCTCTCTGTCTATCTGTCTGTATGTCTTTTTCTTCCCTCGGGCCGATATATTCGAAGTCGTCGATAGCGAGCCGATATTTGTCTTCCAGACGATCGACCAAAAACGCCCGCGAAACCAGCTATGAATATTTGTTTTGTTCAAAGAAAACAACGATAGACCGCGCGTTTCTCCAAATATAATTTGTAAAAATATCTCGACGCAACGGTGATAACGCATCGACGCGTAAGACCATGTGAGAATCACGGGCAATTATTCCGGGTCCACATTAGGTGTAGCAGACCATTAACAGCATTTCACTCTAAACACTAAATTGTAATGTGATTTCCAGCAAAAAGCATTTCGGGCACTTTCGACCAGACGTCGCAATTTCTAAGATTTAAGCGTTATTATGACTTTCGGCAGCGCGGTAAATGCTCTTGTCGGAAATTACATTATATTTTATTGCTGAAAGCAAAAGGTTAAAAGCCGCTTGCTGCTTTGAATCCTCACCTACTGTGAATCCGGACTTGTATAAAGTGACCTCCTTTACACGGAGAAAAATAATTTGCCGACGCGGAAAATTTTACGCTCCCGCGGCAAAATCCCAGTCAGTTATTATGTTGACAGCAGAATGATTTGTTAAGAATAAGAGAGAAAGTGGTATTACAGCCCTTGTAGGTATTACGATCCCCTTAATGTCTTCGTTATTAAATGATGAATTCTAATGATTATTTGTGGAATCGTTCGTTTAGTAGCCCATCGTTACACAGTTGCTGTAAGAACAAATTAGTAAATATAGAAAAATACTATATTGTCTTAAGAACAAGTGAACTTGTCCCAAAACCAAATTGACTCAAACCGAATATTTTCTGTTCTGGCAACCAAACTTCTGATCTGATCAAATTACGAATAATTTGCTAATTTTGTTCTGGTGACTTAATTTTATTGCTGTCGCAACGAATGTGCAGCGGCAATGATGCTTTCGTAACGGAAGAATCATTTTTCCACGTGTGGAAATGCAATTGTAATTATTCGAATACGAAACGTGACCAGTGACGGATCGCGGATTCGGTGAAAAAAAAATGGCAGTTGTATCGAAGGATTTATACAGTGGGACGTTAGATAAAAGAAAAAGAAAAAAAGAAACGCATGACAAAGCGACACGAAGCCGTGCTCGAGAGTCAACATTCGACCGGCCGTGTGTGGACCCATACGGGCGTGAAATACCGCGTTTCCTGTCGATAAGAACGCGCGAGGCACGCGCATCGATTTCATACGCGAGGAAAAGCTTAAGTCACGCGTGCGAAAACCGCCGTAAATCTCGCCTGTGGTATGAAGCGATGGTCCCTCTAACGAGGAGGCAACCATACACACGCAGCTCCACGTATACGGCCGTGATGCGGTTACGAAGCACGCTGTAAACGTCGAGGGGGCGCAGATAAAGAAGACATTTCACGACGATCACCGACGACGAATGGCGTCGTTAAGAGAATAGCGATGACGCGAATCTCGGCGAAAATATCGCTCCTGAATAGAAAATCCGAGTACCTCGCCGAGTACGAGGGCGGCGGGATTCAGCAATTAAAATGTAACGCGTGCTAAACGTTCGAGATAAAAAAGAGCTCATGACCATGCGCGCGCTGGCTTAGGCGAATAATTCCGATTCGGCGGATTGTTTGCCGAGATATTTACATATATTAACGATATGCACTCTCGATATACCGTTTAAACCCCGCGTGCGCGATAAGAGTTACGTCATCGTAGAATAATATTGACCCGCTGTAAGGGGGTCTCTTTAATCCATCCAGCGCGAGCGACAATACGGCTAAACGGCTTCGTCTTCGGGAGTCGCGCGCGCGCGAGATCTCCTCCCGGCCAATTCCACTGATAAGCGTCTTTACGCCGAACGTCAGCAATGAATCTTACCTCGGTGTGTTTCTCGCCGTAGTTCTGAGATTAACATTGATTTAAATTACAAATTTAACTACCCCCTACCCCGGCAGGCGTGCTCCCCGGCAGCCGGGTTTCGAGACACGCGGCAGCATTCTGGGTCAACTAGAAAGAGCCGGTAGGTGAGACGGTTAAAATGGACGAACTACTTAAAACAGTCTCTCCGTCTCCTACTGTCGCTTTCTCTCTCTTTCTCTCTTTCCCTCTTGGCACCTAAAGGAGAGGGAGAGGAATAGTAGCAAGTCCGACGTGATGAGATTGTTCGAATGGCTTTCCACAGATACGTTGAAACATTAATTCCGATAATAGCATTAACCACGTGCACCCTCGGAGACCCTCGACCTTCTCTATCTCTCTTTCTCTATCTCTTTCTTTGCCCCCTTCCCTCTTCCCGTTTCTTTAATCTTCTTTTTTTTTTCATTCTCGCGAGATTTCCCGAAAAAAAGACGCGTACGCGAGAGATGGTCCAATTTATCCCGAACGATTTGACTTTTAAAGGAGTTCTCTCGTCGTCGAAATTCTCCTACTCTTCGCGGTGAGAAAACTCGTGATTCTCGCTCTCGAGAAATCGCCTCGCTCTCAACCAACCGGAAGGATATTAATACGGATATTGATTTTATCCGTGTTAGATTATTCATCACGCTTCCCGCGGAGATCGTCGTGAAACACCGCTTTGCATTATTTCGCAAAGCTACGCTCTCCCGCGGCGCGCGCGCGCGCGATCACGTTAGAAATATTGAGAAGCTCGACATTACCGCGGATGTCAAGACACAATGGACGGCTGTGTGATAATTGACATTTCGGTGGATTATGTATCGCAGGAGCGATTGATATTCAGGTTCCCTTGACTTCGACTGATGATATTGAATCTCGCGGTGCTTTTGGAAGTCACCGCCTATAACGTCACTCTCCTAATCGAGCGAAACATTTCGACAATAACCTCCGAGACACGCTCATAATTGTACCCGTAGCAACGAGAGAGAAACAAAGGGAGAGAGAAGGAGTGTGGAGGGAGAGGGTGGAAGAGGACAAGCAGGGGGGAGAAGGGAACGTTGAATGGCAGATGCGCTGTTTCGGTTATTATCGCGGAATTTGCTGACACACGACCGCACGCGACCGCCCACGCGCGTATAGACACACGCATATGCACGTTTGTCATCGTCGAAATGGTACATCTGGCCGACGAGCTCGATTTCGCCGACGCTATCAATCGTTTTATTCATATGTCAGATCAGCGAGCTCTACGATAACTTGCAGATTTCCTTCAAGCGGATGACATTAAATCGGGATCGGCAGTGAAAGTGCTCCGGGCGCTCGGCTGGTTTGAGCCCATGTTGCCCCGTAATTGAATAAACGCGATAAAACCGGGTCGAAATATCGGCTCTACATTAACCCTGCATGTCCCGGACTTGAAAATTCAATGAAGTATCTCGAAATACAACGCTGAACGAGCTGTTGCCCTACTTTAGTGTCACAAGTATAGTTGCACTCTGCCGTATTCTCCGTGTTGAAGAATCGCGAAGGAGCACTCGTTCAAGAAATATTTAACATTCCGTTATCCCGATATTCTGCATTTAATTATTATTATTAATTTCAGTCAACGATGTATTAAAAGCTAGCTTATCCGGCTTACGAATAAAGTATATGAAATAAGGAAATATTAAATAATATAAGAATTAATAGGAGAAGAGGTAAAAAGAATAACACATTTTATTCCTTCATCTCTTCTTAATTCTTTTTCTCTTTGGACGTCAGAAGTTTCAATGAGACTTGCGATTCTTAAGAGAGAAAAACTGCAAAAGTAAAGGATAACCCGTTATGTGTCCGTTATTTGCTAGAAATTTAAATTGTTATATTATAAATTATTTTATAATTAATAAAATTATAGTTATTTGCAGAAATTTAAATTTCGATTCCGTACTATAACAAGGCTGGATGGAAATGAAGAGAAAGCGCAAAGCGGATTTAAACAAGATCGCGACCCAAGTTGCATTATTAGACGTAAAAGTAAAAAGCAGCACTTGTGAGGTTTACATTAGATTCCAAAGCTGATGTTCACAATAATTGTGAATTATTCAAGGTCTTTGAGTGAGAACCAGTTTGATTGAGAATTAATTGCAGATCCGTGCGCATTTGCATGCTGTGTAAATCAATATTTCTCGTTGTATGAAGTAATACAGCGACAAGTTGACGAATAATCAGAGATTCATGAAGCCATTGCCGTTCGTCAAACGATGACAGACTATGAATGTCGTCCTAAATTCCGACTCGAGTGCATCTTTATCCTTGCTAAGCTCATTAAAAGTTCGCGCGTTCGCATCGTAAATCTCGTGTGAAATAAATTATTTGTCACTGGAAACCTGGAAATATATACCGGTTTCCTGATTCGGCATCCTCCTCTTGGCAGCTCCATCGCCTAGGACACTCATTGACACTGACATTCTAATCCACTCACTCACCGACGTAGATCCGACTCGATCGGAGAAGCAAGTATTAATTAACGCCGATGACGACCAGAATCCGATTACATATTTCAAAAGCCGATGAACGTTTTAATCATCGACGGGAAATGATAATTAACGCTCCGATACACCGCGGTACGCGTGTCGCTCGCTTGCTCGAACATAGTGGAAACACTCGGGGAAGCTCAAACTTGACGCGCGAAAGTAAACTCGACCACCTTGAAGGTCCGCAATGTTTTGGTTAGCGTTCGTATTGCTTTTGTCGCCCGACCATAAAGTAACGCACGGTGACAGTTGGCGGTGGAGAGGGGGGGTTGACATTTGCTTTTCTTGTTGATTGTTTTCGTACACTCGCGCGTCCGAGTCGTTTCGAGCTGACATACATACCGCAACGCGGGCATCGTGTATCTCGGTATGGTCAGTCATAAAAAGGTTGCAACACTTTTTCTCGACGAGTTTCGCATTGCATCTCGCATCCAATGGGAAAATGTATCTCCTGAGAATTACTGACAGACAAATTCTCTTATTGGACACGGGTTGCGTTGCAAAATTCACAAAGAAAAATGTCGCAGCCTCTTTGTGGCTGATTATTATGTGAGTTACAATTTTCGTCGAGCGATTGAAACGTTTCGTCGGAATATTCGATCGGCATGACGTTAATTAATATTCCGATCGAATCGCACATACTCGAGTGTCAGTGACTTCAATGAACATCCGGAGTACCACGACGGAACAGCCGGAAGCAGGATGTTGAATCGAGAAGCCAGAACAGAGGGACCAGAACTTCGAAACGGTGCCAAAAATACGGGGTCATATATTTCCAGGTATGTAAAATTATTTATTATATGAATTTCCGATTTGAATGGGTTTTTAATGAACTTACGAAAAATAAGTATATTCTCAAGTCGAAATTTAAACCGACATTTATAGTTCATCATTTATTATTTGATTATAATCATCAGTTCCACAAATCTCTGAATCTCTTATTCATCGACCTTTTTCTATATTTATCTTATGCAACAAAAAATATTGCAAGCAGCTAAATCCATATATCCATATATCCAAGCAATATATCCAAGCAGCTAAACATAGCGGCCGGTGATTCTATTAAATCAATTATTCTTTCAAAATATAGAAATGATTTACTATATTCCCGGCTTTGAAAACTAATATAAATTGCACAAGTATTGATTTGTTCACTTAATAGTACTTCCTCAGCCGTGAGTCCGACCTTGTTGACACCGGCAAATATTTTTTATTTTTTTTATCATTGTTATTATACGAAATCCAACTTTAAATATCTATTAATAAACAACATTATCGGATAACTGTTACAGCTGCTTGCACCTGTTTACAATTATTTCCTTATCAGCTCTTTTAAAAGCTTCCAATTTTCTCGGGACTTCCAACGCTAAACAGCAAACTAAACGAAATTATAAAAATAAAAATTGCTTTTTTTGGTTCATTTATACATCTTAACATTTCTTATAGAAGATAAATGTACATAGGACATTGAAATAATCGGATAATAAATAATTCTAAAATAAATCTCCCAGACATTCAATGTGGAGAATATAGCAGTACATAATCATTTGTAGCATTAAGCTCGTATAATATTATATCTCAAGATTCCATTGGCCCCTCAAGTTGGCGGAATTTGCATGGTTAACGTAGAACCAACATTTCGACTCGGGTGGTTTGTGGAACCAGTCATTATGTGAGAAAACAGAACATCGATCTTGATTTTAATCTTCGCGAAGCAGTCATTGTCTGTCGATAAATTCTTGATAATTCTAGTAATCTTGTAAAATCCATGATAACTACATTCGCCGGTATGCAGATCTATATATAGATATATATATATAACAGTCTAAGATATGTGCATGAATGGCGTTGCGTCGAGCCGCGGCCCAGACGAGCGCGTAGTCGTGCGGTTAATTAAGAAAAAGGGGCGACCGCGTTGTGCGCCGACGGCGGTGCTCGTGGCGGGGATTTAATTAAATCAACGCGCGATAAATTCGAAAGACGAATTCTTAGTGTCGGCGAGAATGTATATCTCCGTTCCGCCGTTCCGCAACGCGCCTTTCCTCCCCTTTGGCCGGGAGATTAGACGCGAGATTAGGGAGATCGCCGTTAGGGATGGCGCGCGAGACCTACGATAAATTCTACTTCGATCTTATCGATACTTTCTCCCCGAGCTCGAAATCGGCCGGCGTAAACGACGTTAAAAGGCGACTTCCGACCCTCGTGCGCGCACATTTCCGGAGTAATTACAGCTCGAACCGCGTTCGCCGTGAGATGGATGTGTTAATTAGTTTCGGTTTCACGAACCGCCATGAAGAAGGAGGAGTTAAAGTATTAGACTATTAAACTAGATATTATCTAGTTTAAGGAAGAAAAATATATTTCTCTAAGGTACTTTTTTCTATACCAATAACGGTAGTATTATCTTTCGATATCTTGTAACAAAGACTTCTGTTTGATACCCGACGATCATTAAAAGCCCAGAGAAATAAAAAAATGTTCAGTAAACCGTCAGGTGCGCGTTTAAAATGAAACATACACGGAGAAAAAATGTTTCTTTGGATTCGGTATGCGTTTTAGTTTTAGTATATATTTGTTTGACTTGGATTTATTTAATATAAACAACAATTTAATATCAAATATCATTTTGTTTGAATGAAAATGTTGTTTCACTAGAACGAACCATGTTGTTTGATGGAAAAAAATAATATTTACTCTCCGAATTTCTCGGAGTTCCTGAAATTTTATTTCAAACGCGTGAAAACTCACTTGAATCAAGTGAAAATACTGCCACTCTAACCTAGGTTAGAGTAGCAGTATTTTCACTTGCTTGGAGTGAGTTCTCACTTGTTTGGAGTGAGTTCTCACTTGTTTGGAGTGAGGTTTCATTCCAAGAAATTTAGAGAACAGAGCAAATAATATTTCGTTCTCATTAAAAAAAAATTTACTTAAATTATATATTAAATATTGTTCTATTGAAACAAAAAGAAGTTTTTTAATATCTTTTCCAACATATTTCTCCTCTTTGAAGTAATTTATCGCTTGTGACAACTATTGTAATATTTGAATGAAAATACAAAAGAAATATGTTATTGAACGTAATGATATTTACTGTTTGCTAAACAACAGACAATCTTGTCTGTTGAATCAAACATTCATTTGTTTGCTTTATTCCTCTTTTAGAAGACAAACTTGTTTCAATTAAAGAAATTTCATTAAATCCAAAGAAATCCTTTTCTCTACGCATAAAACTGCTTGTTCCGCCATTTTGTCGGCTGCATCATGTTACGACAGATTCGCATATCCGTTATGAGCTCTTGTTTACGTAGAATGCATCAAACGGCGCACAATTAACGGCGGATCCGATTAATAATTATAGTGGGCAGCCCGAGCATGCATTCGCATAGCATGCGATTATCTACGTTAACTTTCGCCCCCGGTAGGATTCCAAGCTGGAAATTGCTCGTTTGATTCGCATGCACGGAATCCTCCGCCCCAGCCTAGGGTGGCCCGATCAAAAGGATTTATGAACCACGCTCGGCAGCATGTAGAACCACAAAACCTGTTTTACAGAGGGACATTTACGAGGATATCGAACGAGACACGGCCATCGAGTCGTCGCGATTTCCCATGAGCGAAATGTAAAAATAGAGAACGGACGCGACCCGGCGGAAATCTGATCTGCGCTCCGTCCGTTCTAACGTAATAGATCGGTCCCACGGACACTTGCACATCGCGGGCTGCGCCCAATTTGCGTCTTGTCGCGAAAATTGTTGCAATGCGATCGAGTTACCTCCGTGACTTTCGCCGCGCGCATTTCAGAGCGCGCAAAACTCAACCATGTTTAGCCCCCGTCTAACAAGATTCATGCGGCCACACCTTCCACAAGATGGGTTAGATCCGATCGGTCGTAGCATTTTGCCGTTCTTCCAACCGACTCTTCCGACCAGACGCTTTTTTCTCACAACAGATTAGAATATATTTAAAAGTAAATAAAACATATCGCAAAATATGTAAAATATCTTAAATGTAAAGCACATGGCGCTATTTATTTGGGCGGAAACCTGAAAGCCTATTCGTTGGATATTCAACCTATTCGTTTTCTTTGAAAGAGAATAATGCTTTATCAAAAAATAATGAGATAAATTTGAAAAATAATCGAGAAAAAGTGACGTTAATAACAAAGTGGGTCGGATTCGACCGGGAAAGCGAGCCGGATGGGAGAATTGGGCCTTCTACCGGACAAGATAGTACGATCCTCTCCACGGCGTTTTTCTCACCCCCTCCCCGGAGCCCTCCGCCTTCACCCAAACGTCGCTTTAAATGTTACAACGCGAGCGCCGTTTACCTGTTCGTTACTACTCCTCTGCTTATTTCCGCGCGCTCCCTCCTAACTCCGTAAGAAAACACGCAATTAGGAACGCCGTAATTCCTCGTTGAATCCCAAAGCATACGGCGGGCCCAAATTAAATTGGGAGGCACGCCGGCGAAATGAAACGTCGTCGCGCGGGAAAAAAGTCGCGCCCTCGTTTACATTCAGAGCGCATTCCCCGAGATCGAAACAGCCCGCCGGAGAGAGGGTTTACGCGCAGCACAACCGACCACCTAAAAATAAACATAATCCGCTTTGTACGGATACGTGCGGGAGCGATATCGAGCACCGGGATCGTCGATTCGCTGCGATTTCCCACGAGGTGCCAGTGCGACGCGCGCGAGCGAGCGAACGAGCGCGTAGAAGGGCGGGTGAAAGAGAGAGAGAGAGAGAGAGAGGAAGGGAGAAAGGCACGGCGAAGAAAAGATCGATCGTCCCGCAGATTTAGCGGATCCATCGCCAGGGATATGCAAAGTAGCCGCGAGACACAGCTTCGACCCTCGTTTCATCGGCCTCTGTCTCTGTCCCGCTCATTCTCCCCTTCTCTGCCTCGATCTATCTATCTCTCACCCTCTCCCTCTCTCTTTCTCTCTCTCGCTCGGCGTTTTGGTACCGCGTGGGCGGGTAGGTGCACTCCTGGCGGCGATTTTTGCGCGGCGGAAACCGCTATTTCAGCCCGGGCTAAGCTGAATTGCAGCTCCCGCGAGGGAGAACGAATGGCGGTGGCGGGCGGGCGTGCTTGCTTGCTTGCTGCTGGCGGGCGAACGCTTTGGCGACAGACTCGCGGGCGAGAGGGGACGACGACAAGAAACGCCGGGAAAACGTATTGCCCCACGGCGGAGATTCCGCGAGATGCGAGATCGCTGTGCTCTAGCCTTGAACTCCCGGGCCGCCCCGTCGTCGTCGATCTCTCGCGCGAATTCCGGCCAGTTTGATTGATAACGGTGCTATCGATCACTCCTCACTCGAAGCGCGGTACGCGCGCGAGCGCCCCACAATGCATCATCGGCATAAACATATTGGCACGATGCATAGTCGCAGTCGTTAGTTAAAGAGGATGCGAGGGCAGCGGGAGAGGGGGAGAAGAGAGAATGAACGTGTCCTGCGGAATTTACATGAAACACGCCGCTGTAACCGATCGCGACGATCCGGTGGATGTAACGCGTAAATCATGCGAACGGCCGCCGGCGAAAGCGACTGGACGGTAACGTTCGCCGATCGGTCACGGGGTTTTCTTCATAAAGACCGCGCGCGTGTTTCGAATTTCGCGCTTTAAGGGGGGCTACGTACGTTTTCCGAGCGGCTCGGAACAAACGCCCGATGTTCGAATTTTTCCGCCGACCATTTTATTGACTTCATTGAAGGCGTCCTCCTGAGGAGTGACTCTTCATATTTTTATATTTATGTATTATATGAAACCTCTTATAAAAAGTTGATTGGTGATGCTGTTGTTATCGTTTCCGTAAAGCTCGTCATCGCTGATCGGTAGCCAAAATATCTCGGGAAGCTGTTGGATTTAGCTTTGCATTGATATTCTTAGGTTAGCAAGATTACCTAGTTTTCGTCGTAGGACTTTTTTATATCTGTTATAGCTTCTTTTCTTTTCAATGAGAAGGGGAGACATTTTTTAGCAAACAATCGAATTTTTTTACTTCGAGCGTTGATAACTATGTAAAAATTATTTTAAGAATTAGCTACGGCAAAGACTGCATGGACCTTGCTAAAAATATCCGTGTAAATCGGGAAGAATGAAAACTACAGAAGACAAAATGTCAAAATTATCCCAATTCTCCCTCACCTTCCTTAATAAGCAGCGTTACACATCAACTTTTTGTAATATGCTTTAATATGTAAATATGTAAATAATATGTAATATGTAAATAAATAATATGTAGATAAAGTGTAAATTATATATTATGTAACATGTAAATAATATGTAAATAAAAGTACGAACAATCATCCCTCGAAAGGGATCCATCATCGTAAAGTCAATAATAGTCAGCAGAAAAACTCAAATATCGCGTGTTTTTTGAAGCCGGGTCGGGTGTACACAGTTTCTTGAACAACAACCGTGGCCGATACGAGGAACTTTGAGTAAGATATTAAAAATGGGGATATTTATTCGTGCGCGAGAGGAAGACTCCGCGCGAGCGGCGGACGCGGTGTTGCGTTTGTTGCTGAAATCCGCGATTCGAATTCGCCGGGGCGAGACGGGATTCGCAAAACGGTCGTGTGTTCTTATTTGTTTTTCCGACTAGCCCAAACACGGGCCGGGCGAAACGGCCGAGCGAGACGTGTTTATTCGCTAACCGCGGCGCGGTTTCATTTTCGATGCATACACGAGACGTCAAATGCGAATTGAAAATATCAATCTCTATTTTACGGAGAAGAGGATCAAAACCGCGATAATGTATACGGCGCGCCGAACTCTCCTCCGATTGCGCGACCGCGGTACTTCGGAAACACGCGCGCGCGCGAGCGATCACGCGATTAACTTAAATATTGAATCGATCAATCTCGGCGATATGAAATGCGTCCGTTTCGCTTCGCGGCTTGATTAATGAAAATAGCCAAAGGAGTCGGATTGATTTAATGACGACGGCGCGTCCCCGCAGCAGTATCGCGAGCGCGCCCGCCGCGCTATTTTTTTTCCCTTTTTTTTTCACGGAGAGGTATTAGCCGCGCAATTTCGAATTTTACGACCGGCCAGCCGAACGGATCCGCCCGGGTCATCGTGATTGCGGGGATCGCTTTAACCGCGGACTGTTTATCATTTTCCCGGCCGCGCCGAGATTGGCGCCTATCGCTGTACGGTAATTCCGGCATATACATCGCGCATCTAAGGAAAACTTAATTTAATGAAAGAAAGCCTAAAGGATCGCATTATAAGGATTGTTGAATTATGTAAAAATATTTTTGACGAAAGGTAACGAATAACGCGTATATATATCATACTATAAGGAGGCAAGCACGGATATGTACGATATTGAATGTTAATATTTCCGATTTTAATGTTGTTATGGGGAGGGTAAAGTTGTTTAGCGAATAACGTACGTGCTGAATTGTCTCCGCCGACCGTACGCTGCAAATCAATTTTTCCTCTCGCTTATACCGATTCTTGAGTCGCAACAATATCGTTATAAGTCCGAATTCTCTCGATATTCTCTATCGAATTGCTAAATTAATTGGAAAGCAACTATTTGATTCCGCTTATCGTGTTGCGAAAAATCGATTTAAGCAAGGAAAAATTGATTTGCGTCGTACGGTCGGCCGAGATAACAATATTAATATCGAAAATAATATTATTATTCAATATCATACTACAACGTCCGTGTTTGATTCCTTATAGTCCAATATACAAATTTATGTTCGTTATTAGAATTATTGACTATTTTATTTCGAATATACGGCGATATAAAGTCCATAACTTATAGTAATACTCGAAATACTTACACATATACACGTATTTATATAACACTCATATACTCCTTTCTATTATCTGTGCATCTCTATTAAAAAACTGATAGATAAATATAGCATTAATAAGAAAAATGAAAAATAATATTTTCGTATTTGTCATATTGTGTATATATGAAACTTTTGTGTTACCTTAACAAGACGAATATGTTAATTCAAGATATATTTGTGTGCTTTTAGCATATTCCCGTGTTAAAGTGACACGAAAATTTCAGCCGGCCGTTATTTACACAAAATTACTGTTTAATTTTGCTTAACAGATACTAAATTTATAAGCGGCTTCCTCGACGCATCTTTAAAATACGAGCCTCAGAGAGGAGAGAAAGAAAACGGTCCGACCGCGAAGTCTCACGAGCAAGATTCCATCGCGAAGGGGGGCTGGAGGGGGGGCAAAGGCGAGGGAGCGTTCGTGATAAAGAATTAGCCACACCGATTCGAGTTTTACGGCCGAACGGCCGGTCGATATATCCGCGCGGAAAGCGGAGCGTTAAGAGAGCTGCAGTTATAACTCTATGCATCGATATCTGATATACGTGGGGAGCACGTCGGATCACAGGTCAGTTACCGAAGAGCACCGATCAATCTCACGCATGATAGAATTTTCAAACAAGCGCGCGGTTTACTTTCATTAACAACAACAGCCCAGCTGCAGACATTTGCGTCTGCGCGTGAAACACTTTTATTAATAACGACAGGCTGACTTGACGGCGGCGATACGTGGAGCACACCAACGGTGAATCGTGGTCGTAATCGCGCTACCCGAATACGTGAAATCCGCAATACGATCGCATACGAATGCGCGTCTCACAATTTTCCTTCCGCCCTTCGCGTTCGTTTTTACAGACACGCCTCGTTATCCGACCACGCTGACCCCGTCAATTTCGACCTCTCGGCGATAAACCGGGCGCGTTAACGCCGCGTAACGTCGCGATAATCTCGCGGATAATTTTCAGCGCGGGACGCCGTCCTACTTTCGCGCGTTTCGCGAAAAAGCGAGACATGCGAAGACCGTTATACCGTGGCGAAGGCTACGGGGATCAGCGATGCCGTCGTCGAGAAGGCAGATGAGATAGAGAATAGTCGGTTATACGTGACTACGGTAAGCGCGGCGTGTCTATGGTAGCTCGGTGCGGCGCACCTAGGCGCCGCTACTCGGAAAGTACAGTGGCAGTAATGGTCTAGTAAATCACATTATATTGTTTCTCGAGGGGTAGGCGAGGGCGTGGCGAGAGGTCCGTTGTAAGAGAGCACGAAGGGACCTGGACTCTCCTCTCCTCTCCCTTCCTTGTCTGAGAATCGCTGGAAAGCGGCGCCTTCCTCTCCTCTAACCAGTAGCCACGGAGATTGCGGAATAAACACGCGGTACATGTACATACACACACACACACGACGCTGGTTGCGATATATACAATATATGGGAATTGTTGTATACAATGTCACGGCCGGCTATACGCGAACATGGTGCACCGACTTCAGGCTTTCTCTCTGTCTGCTTTTTTCTTTCTCGCTCATGTGCGTTACTATTATTGCGCGAACGCGATACCTCCGCATTGAACGAGAGAAACTTATGAAATTCTTGCGAACGCACCGCCGTCTTCTTACATTAAGCACTGACAAGGTTCTTTTTTTTTGCCGAGATTAAATATGTACACGGAGAACGTCTCTCTCGCTGCTGCTGTAAAACTCCGACTCGTGTCGTTCGCGAGAACTCGGCTCAGGAGAACATGAAATATTTCTCAGCGGAAAAGTATAGGATGAAGTATACATACGCGTGTAAAATAACGGTGAAACAACGACCGGTTTTAATGGAAGCAGAGAAAATAATTTCATCGTCAAAATAAATTAACAAATTATTATAATAATATATGTGTTAAGTACGTAACACGTTTATTTTGTTGAAAATTTAAACGTTCGGGATTTTAATTGTACTGGATTACTTTTTAAATTTATGGTAACATTTTAATTGATTTATAATGTGTTCCGAAAAGTGACGGAAATATTATTTAGTGACACGTAACTTTGATTTCGTCCCTATTTGTGACACAGGTATGTCTATATTAGAAATAGAAACGTTAGATCAGATGCGGCTGTCATAAATTAGGACAGTAAATCTTATATGAAAGTGCTATTATTCGATTCACAAACACGAGCGTCCGAACGCGGCGGCTGTCGGTGTGCCGGTAACAGCTCCTTGTTCAGTCATGTTCGGAACTCGCGTTTAAGTGTTATCCCTCGCCTTCGAAAGGAAGAGTGACGAAACGCCGTTAAAAGATCCTCCCCTGCCGCCACCACGAAGTGACTCAATGCGAGCGCCGTAGTCTGGTATAAAGGACCACTGCCGGCCAACCGTAAACGTTTGCCAAGGTGAAAGTACATTGTGCACCATCTTTTAAGGCGCACCGCTTACTTACTCCTCCTTCTTTTGGCGTCGAGTGGCGAGTAGATTCCACGGAAAAGGGACACCGCGCGTGAAAGGAGAGTCGCCGATAGGAACGCGAATAAAAGAAATAAAACGGCCGGAAATTGAGATATAGCGCGAGAGACAATGAAGACAATAAAGACTGCTGATAATAAGGGAATATCCACGACGATTCCGCGCGAAATTAGAACGTTACGAGCGTATTCATTCGTCTTAGCTCCTCTTCGTTGAGCGAAAATTCACGTTTCTTTCTTGTATGCGCCGAGATCGTTAGACATTCATTCGCGAATACAGGAATACTCTTTACGAGAAACATCGCTCCGAGACGCGCGATCTGAGAAGGAAAAGAAGTGGTCCGATTCCGAATCGATTCAAAGGCAAAAAAAAAGAAGAAGGAAAAATGAACAGACGCGTAATGCAGCAGAACGCCGAGCGTGGAATGCGTGGCAACCATCTTCGAGGTTTAGCGCTGATCAGCGCAATTTCGAAAAAAGAGCGTGTGTAACGAAGGCTCCTCCAGTGGTAGCGGAAACTGTAAGCGTTTACCGAGACGAAGGCGCTTCGCTGTATACTCGTCCTTAGAGGCGGGGTCGGGAGCTGGTGCACATTACCTTCCCACGTTGAAAAGTGGTGAGCAGATTGCAAGAGAAAAGGATACCGTGGCCCGAGAGCCGGCCCGTCGACGGAGATAGCGGTAAAAAGAGAACGAACAACGGACGGAACTGAAAGGAGCGCAGATAAGGAGGTGAAAAGGAGGAAATGTCCACCAACAAGTGGGAATGGCAAAAGGAAAGAAAAACGAATGCGAAGACCGCGGGGGAGGAAATGGAGGCGAAGAAGAGAACAAGATCTTGAACAGGGATATATCTCGAAAAAGGAGAAGAAAAAACGCGCGTGGGAGAAAGAGAGAGAGAGAGAGAGAGAGAGGGAGGGAGGAAGAGATGGGGGAGAGGAGGCGAAGGTCCAGGAACGTTTATCGAACGAGACTAGGTAGGGCCGGTGAGAGAGAGATAAGACAGATTTTCTCCTCGCGATCTTTTCTCGAGTCTCATTTCATAAGAGCGAAAATATTCTGCGAAGGCGTTACTTTCGTAGCGTCTGCCGGCAATAAAACGCAAAATGCCTTTGAAACGACCCCGGTCGCTTCGCCCGCGCCGGAGCACTTGGCACGGAGTGAAAGAGAACGGCAATTCCTCGATGCAACGGGGCAACCGTAAACGTTTACCAAGGTAAAGGCCCTCGTTGTAGAATCTTCTCTCAACGGTAGCGGCGACGGAACGCGTCCCGGCTGCCTCGGACCCCAGGCACATCGGTCGAGTTAAGCGCGCTCAAAATGGGAGGTAAGAAAGGGAGAAATAACATAGGATATGGATCTAATGAAAAAGGCGCGAATAAAAGAGAGATGAATATAGAGAGAGAGGGAGAGGGAGAGAGAGAGAGTGCACGAGGTGGCAAACAAACTTCCACCGGAAGTGGCAAAGACGAGAAGAGACGAACTGGAACGTAAATAATGTAGGAAATAGGAATTCAGTAAAGAGGTTGGCAAAATGGAAAAGAAGCGAGGTAAAGCGCGAGAAAAGAAGGGAGAAACGACGCGAGGTATGGACCCGACGTAAGAAGCTTAAGAAGACGACGAAAAAGAGAGAGAGAGAGAGAGAGGGGGGGGGAGGGAAGAAAAAGGAGAGAAGGAGAAAACCCAAGAGGACGAGCCGACGTCCGCCGGAAGTAGAAATGCAAGGAGAGACAAGCGAAAGCGTGAGTAACACGATGTAGGAGAGCATCGCATACACACACACACATACACACACACACACACATATATATATGAAGACAGGGAGAGAAGAGGAGAACGAGAGAGAGGATACCGTCTGCAAAAATGAAGAGCGATACGGGAAAGGGCGATATGAAGGAAGCGAGGGAAGGAATAAGGGAACAGCGACGGTTCTCCCCGTCGTCTGAGTAGAGCAGTGACAATCCCTCCGAAAATTGAGGCATCCCCTACACACGAGGCCGTCGCTCCATCTCGTCTCCTCTCGTTTCTTGGTTATCACCTTATTACGTAACACGCGTAATGTCCGTCTGAGGAGCGGTATACGCGTGACACATTGTCAGCTGGCGACGAGACGCCTCCCTTCACACGGCGAGATCGTAAATGTTTCGTGACTTTGCGAAGGCGCCTCATGGCGGTTGTAACCTAAGCTTAGGGTAAGTGAGTCTGCTCTGCGAGGAAGGATACGAGGTAGGTGCGAGAAAGTACGATGAAAAACAGAAATCCGACGATGATTGAGGATAATTAGCGGGGATAAAAGTGATTCGGACCCGCGAGGTGGAAATATTCAATGATACACGAGCCGTTCTGGAAACGACATCTGTTTATCTGATCACGCTGGAAAAAGTATATCGTGAAGTTAAACGTATATCCGCTGTTATTCTTTGGAAATGATGAAGGAAGAATAATGTAACATGAAGCTCGATTATCGACGGAACATCCCAAAAATATATCTCGCATTGACGCTTACCGTTGAGCGAAATATCGTGATACGATGGTAACAAAGTTAGAGATAAAGCGATTCGATAATATTTTCACCTAGTATATTTTCACCTAGTATAACGGTAAAATCGTATTGTTAAATTCAAAGAAAGATTACAAATATTTTGTAAAATAAATTTCGACAAAAAATAACATATTTCTTCTAATTAAAATGTATGTCAATAATCGATAATGGAATATTTATTTGTCTCTGTTATCGATTATACCTAGTAAATAAATGCGATGTAAAATTATATAAATATTCCTGCAATATTTACAAATAAATCAAAAGGATAACTTGTACGCCACATGTGTAATAAGGGACAAAAAGTCGGTAAAAAACAATTAGCAGCAATTCTTCGCCGCGGAGGAAGCTCGCGTGCTTTAATTCTTGTAATATTTACACGGCGTTATTAACGTACGGAATGCACACGATAAAATTAAAGAGATAAAACGTAACGGTTACTTGATCTTTTTCCAGAGCGCAAGTTTGAGAAAACTTCCCGGGGTAACTTGCTTAATTATTCAATTTGAGGTGTCTATAAGGAATAGAATATAAGTATGCGAAGTTACTTCTCAAGAGGAAATGTGATCCGAAACTTTTTTAACATACTTACGGACTTAGTTCACGTTGCAGAACTTGTTTTTTGCGTTCGCGATTCCACGATTAATAAATCAATATCAATGTATGAGCCGTAATTTGTGCAAATAGCGATAAAATTCGTCCATTTTTTTTTCTTTTTTTTTTCATAGGAATACGTGAGTTGTTTTCGTTAAACGTCGGGCGAGTTGTTCCCGTCAACCGAGTTGTTTTTCCGCACGAACAATCAATTTGAACAAATTTCCGTAGGCTAATATACCGCCGACTACCGAGGACGGTTATTTCGAAAGTAGAAAATGTTCAGTTTTAAAATGTAACGAATGCCGACACGAACGTGGTTCGAACACGAGAATACAAACTGAAATACGCTGCGGGTGATATTGATTTTAGCAAGATTCGCAAAATTGACCGCTGGCACCTTCGGTATAAATTATGACTCATACATATTGACCTCTCTGCGGTCACGAGAAAAAATAAATTCAACCGATACCAATGAGGCCAATAAAATCCCTAACGATTTCCAAATTGAACAATTTCGTTTGCTTAAATAAACGAAAATCGCCTTCACTGTAAATCCAAGTATACAATTTTACACACTTTATGTAGTCGCTTTTTATGCATTTATAATTTACACGTGGAATTTACTGGTGCAATTTTACACGCGTAAAAATGCATAAAAGATGATTACATATAAAATTACACATTTTTGGATTTGCAGTGTTACCGCCCCACTCTCTGTTTTCGAGATCATCTCCACATTTCCTAATTTTCAATTCATCGTATGCAGCGTATACTTCTTTCTGCGTATAAATACTTACATCTATTTCTACGCCGTATCTGTGTCTCCTTCCTCTTTTTCACTAATCGGCACGTTTTTCCAAAAAAGGAAAAAAAAAAGATCAGTCTCCTTGCCGACGTGAAAAAAGCTCGCGTAAAGCGCGAGAGTACTGCTATACAAAGCGCGACTGCCGATAACGTCAAGGGACAGATATTTAATGGTCTCGGTCCCGGGCTATCCGATATTTAAGATTATTACTCACGCCTAGCTCATAAATTTTCAACGAGCGCTGCTTCTGCCGCAACTGCCGCAGTTACCCGCAGTGCCACACCGTCGGCGCGCCCGAAACCGAAGGAACTCGGTGGCTTCGCTCTTCCGAGTTTCCGGCAGGCCGTGTGATCGGCGACTTGTGGACACCGAAAGCACTTCTCCAAGTTTGCGGCGTAGTCTTAACGAGGCAAGACCACCCCCTCGGCCGAAACGACTCCCCCCCTCCCCCGCCGTAGCTTCCGGGTTAAGACGCTCTTTACGAACTGGATTTCACACGTGCAAACGTTCGCCCGGATGGCTGAGTCGCTACCAGCTGTCCCCAAAGTAAACCGGCTTACAACGGCAATTTGTTTAACCTATCGAGACGGGGCTCATCTCCATCTTGTTTTTAGTCAGCCGAAATAACTCGAACTCGCAATTACTATTTTGCGAAGCGACTTTAAGTAGCGGCGCATTAGGACCTCCCCTCGAGAGTTCTCCGACATGACGATTCTCGTCGACGCGAGCGCTGCGGGTATGAACGTGTTTTTTTTCGCCAAACGGGAAATCGATTTAACGCTCGGCAACAAAACATCGTAAAGTGTGCGTTAGTTATTAACGATTACCTCGGTACTTTTCTTTTGTTATCTTCGCGCTTAAGGAGATGTTGTCCATTAATGTCGTATTTTCAGCCGCATATCGACGGGGCCAATTATAAATTAAATATTTACCAAGCAAAATTACGCACATACGTTGCTTGTACATTTATTTCGCTACCTAAATAATAAATGTTATAATGCATGAATTACAAATGTTCGGTATCACTTTTAAATACAATGTAGATCAATTTGTAATTTCTTTCGTGATTTTCTTATTATTTTGAGTTCTTGGTAATACATCCTTAAATACGCCGACGATTGAGAATCCACAAATCCAACTATCGATCAGTCCGATTGATTGGAAGATTGGAAAAGTACCGAATCTCCGGTAAAACGTGATTGCTCCGTGTCAAAGAATGTTATCGTTAAAAGCGCCGACAGTAATTGCTATTAATGTCGTAGGTACGCAGGGATTTTGCCGTCGCGCGACTAATGAAAGCGCCGGTGTTTAAATTTATCCGCTCTCACATCGCCAAGTTCTTTTTTATTGGGCACAAAGGTTTACGGTCTTCCCCTTTATAACCGTTCACTGTTTTACCGGCCATTCGCAAGTGCGAACTTTCTTCTTCCGATTATTGCCGTATCTCCCTCCTTCGATATCGCTTCATCCACGAGAGGCCGCGTGCCGCGAAGCCATTACGGAGCGTTTAATTAAAAGAACACACGCGCTACATCATCGCGCATTTGCGCAATGGGATTATGAAGTTTTGCAAAAACGCTGTTTCGCATGCATCGCGGGGAAATTAATTACGAAACGGACGAGAACTGTACACGCGTCCTCTTATCTTGAAATTCGCAATTTGCAACGCGAGAAGAGTTAATTCAGTTTACTTTTAATATCTCACACACGAAGCTCGCCGCTCGCATAATCTAAAAATATTTCGAATTCTGCACGCGCCTCGGTATCCCGGCTTAATAATACGGCCGACAAAGCGGTCGCGTTTTATTTACTCGGAACATTGAGGTCTCTACCTCGTGCTTTTTTATTGCCGCGGTCTTCGCGCATTGCGCGCCCGTAATATTGTTGACGTAGCGGGGAAATGGAGAGCGCGTACTAATTGTCGAATACGCGAGCCCCGCTTCGGCAACGGGTAACGCATTAAAATTCACCTCAACATCGCCTATTGTGCTCGCATGTGTATTTTTATTCGCGAACGATGATTATTTAAAACCGCTCGCGCTCTCGGTACGCGATCGCGCAAATTGTTTTCGAATTTAAATCCAGATCACACAACGAAGACTCGCTCGGCACTCTCTGCACGATATTCGCGAAGCTCTGGCTCTTTATTCCGGGCGCGTATCGAGCGCTATGCTAAATATGCCTTTCTGATTCTCAAGCTGGCAACAACGCTATACGTGACGCTCATGTAAGAAAAATGAAAGCCGGAATTAAAATGGCATATTTATTCTCGAAATTGCTTGGCGTGAAACCTCGCTTCAATATGTACGAATTTACTCCAAGCGATAATGAAAATACTGCCGCACGGAATGGAGTGACGTTTCGCTTTTCACAAGAGTGAATGTTCCATCCTCAAACGTAGAGTGAATGTTTCACTCAATTGAAATGTTTTACTCCAAAAGAAGTGAATCCTTCTATTTTACATTCTTTAATACGTAAAGTATTTTTCTTTTTTATTGCGTGTTCTTAAGGTGTTATTAATCGTAATTTTATTTCCAGATTCTCCATTATATGCCGTTTAATTGATTCCATTTTTATTGTATTTGAAAAATCTGCTTGCCATTGGCTGGATTTGAACTCAACACTGCGCGATTTTGTGTCTGCTGCATCTCGCGCTACGTCATTTTATTCATTCCGTGATGCGGAGTGAAAGAATTTACTTTATAAGAGTGAAAAGTCATTCCAATTCTCGAGTGATTTCGTAGTCACTCCATTTTCCGAACGAACGGCATAGAATGAAAATATTCATTCCGCGTCATAAGGTAGAAGAATTCACTCCATAAGAGTGGTAAGTCGCTCCAATTCGAATTACTCGACCCATTCTCCGAGTGGAGACTTCATTCGGAAAAAATTTAAGAAAAGTAGCGTTCACGTGCAGAATCGGACTCTAGATTTCGTGATCGCTTCGTAAGCGATTCCTAAGAGATAGAGAGAGAGTACGCGCACAAAGGAAGATTGGGAAATCCTGCGACTTTGCTCGATGGTATTTAGTTTAGTGGAATCGCCGTGCTCCCAATAGCCCGGTTCGCAAATCCAACCGAGAAACCTGAAATTTTCTGCCGAGCGCTTCGCGGCACGCGAAGCACGAGCATTCCCGGCATTCTTGCTTGCCCCGCGATCGTTCGACAGCTATTTGACGGGCCGTATTTTGTACGTTTCGGGGCTCAGCCGTCATGATCATCATTCGTGATTCGATGTTGCAGTTGATTCGCGCGATTGAAACCGAGACTTCGTTCCGGGCCGGAATGGAAAGAGGCGAGCTATTACCGGCAAAATTGAGACGGCGTAATTAAGCGGCGATCGCGAACCGCACGGATAATAGCAAAAGCCGCAAGGTCTGAATGCACCTGTGTGATCTACCGGCGAAATATACCAGGTGCGCTGCGGCGGCGCGAGTTCAACCCGCTGTTCCGCAACTTTTTCATTCCCCGGTCATGTTACGCATTTAGAATTAAAGTAACGAGTCGTGAAACGTTAGCGAGCGCTCCGCTCGTGAAAATATTAAAAGTGAGATTTTGCGCCGCATATTTTGATCCGACGTTCAACGAGCTGAAACGTCTGTCCCGATTTTTTTGCCTTATACATTTACGACCACGTCGAGCGCGTCGTGAATATTACAAAGATTAAGTATTCTTTCTTGTTAACGTGTGCCGTGATATATTTCAAAGCGACCCGATTTTCTCGGGTATATATATATATATATATATCTGGACGGACGAATAGACGTCGTAGTGGCTTAATAGCGTTATTGGTCACCGTTAACTGTATTGTCGTAATTAAAGCCGCGGTATTGGCATTCTGAGGGATTCCTGAAGCTTGACGCACCATACCGCGCGACATAATTTACGGAAATAGCTTCGCGATCGTGGTCGGCATAGCTTTGATAACGTCGTTAAATGCGGATGCCGCTGTCCAAACGCCAGATTTATTTCGCGCAAAGACGGGCCGTTATCACTGTGCGAAATTATCGCAGCGGAAATCAAGTAAAAATACCAAACGCAAGGCGATACGTTTCGACAGATTTTCTGGATAACGGAAGAACGCGAGGATCCACCGATGGAACCGAGATGCTGGTCGGTTCTCGACGGTTTCTCCGCGAACGTTTATCGGAGAATTTTGCGAAACTCGTCATGTTGTTCCTTTCACTCGGCAGTCCGAGTTACCACCAGTTTAATATTACACGGACTACTGTCTCGCGTCATGAAGCGCGCGGCAAGTGCTACACTCAACAAGCACGAACGAACGTTAGCGCGATCGCGTTTTATCAGCGTTACAAGTTACACCCCGCGGGGAAAAAATGTCTTATCTCACTTTTCGTAGAGTCCCGTTCTCGCCCAAGTATCCCGTGCACAAACACTTTTAGACTCGCGGGATTCCGGGGCGAACGTGAGTGGTAAAGCGATGAACGTCGCCGGGACGAAACGAAGAGCGGGCGGCGGAGTGTCCCGGCGCGAACGATAAGTATGATAAGCCATCGCGCGAATCTCACGAATTTCGACTCTCGCGTATATATAATTTAACGGCCCCGGCCGTTCGGCGTTATCGCCGGCGATTTGCAAAGGAGTCGTCGGCGACGAGCTGGGACGATTGCGAGAACGACGACGACGACGACGGCAACGAGGACTGCAGCCGGCACAAGGCTGCGATGACGATTTGCGAAAATGAAACCCTCCCCCCTCGGAAAAATCACCGTTATCCCTCCCCCCCTCTTCCCCCTCCCTCTTCTCGGCCGCGATAAACGCACGTCACCCTGCACTTCTTCGCTGCGACCTCGTTTCCCGAACCGATTCGAGTCGTATCGCCGCCGGAAAACATTGTTTTCGCGTATAGGCGCGCGCGCGTGTACACGATACACCGGCAGTAAGTACAGGTCGGCTCTCGTTACTTAACAGGATTACACTGAAAATAGAGGCCACGTTCTAGTACGTGCTTATCCGACTCCCGACGACATTTTCGGCGGTGGTTATTCCCGTTGCAGCGGTCATTACCGCCCGCCGTGAGCGGACGTTATTAAACGGCTCGAAACGGATTGCATCGACCGATCCGGATTTGTTCTCGGCCATGTACGTGCCGTTTTACATAAATAGAGAGATATTTGTGTACATGTATATACGTACGTACATACATACATACATACATACATACACATATACGAGGTGTGTTCATAAAATAACAGGAATTTTTAAATTTCGCGGATTTGGAGAGTCCGATTGTCAAAATTTTTTTTTTATTATGTTGATATACATGCCCCTGAAGTATGATAACATTATTAGCTGTATTCATTGTTTACTTTGTCTATGGCAGCCGCTAAGGTTAGACGCGTTTTTATGAGCTCGGCGATTTTCGTTTGTTAAAAGAAATGGATCAAAGAATTTGTATCAAATTTTGCGTAAAAAAAGTGTAACAAAGTGTGTGAAATGTTAACAAAGGCCTATGGTGAGTCTGCTATGAGTAAAACAAGAGTTTACGAGTGGTATAAGCGTTTCCAAGATGGCCGTGAAGACGTTGAAGATGACGAACGCCCCGGACGCCCCAGCACATCAACAACCGATGAAAACGTGGAAAAAGTGAAAGAAATGGTTATGAACGATCGCCGAATCACAATCAGAGAAGTCGCTGATGATGTTGGCATATCGATTGGCTCATACCATGAAATTTATTCGAATGTTTTGGGTATGAAACGCATGGCAGCAAAATTTCACAACAACACTTCATTGCTTGTTCGTGAATTTTTGGCCAAAAAGAATACTGTAACGATGCCCCAGCCTCCATATTCGCCAAACATGGCTCCGTGTGACTTTTTCCTATTTCCAAAAATAAAGGGCCGTCGTTTTACAAGCATAGATGACATTAAAAGCGCATCGCTGAAAGAGCTAAAGGCTATCTCAAAGATCGAGTTTGAGAAGTGTTTCGAGGATTGGAAGAAGCGCTGGCACAAGTGCATAATATCTAATGGGGACTATTTTGAAGGCGACAACATTAATGTAGACGAATAAATAAATATATTTTTCAAAAAACGAAAATTCCCGTTATTTTCTGAACACACTTCGTATGTGTGTATAACCTTTCCTAAAATGCTGATCTCACACCTACATATTTGGTAATTATTGTATATTCTTAGACGAAGCGCATGTGAATTAGTTAAATGAAGAATAGATTCATTTAACGAGCGAGGGAAAATACAATCACGTAACAATAATACGATGACGTAGAGAGAAACATTAAAGCATCTAAAACAGGTGGTTATTCCGATTATTACGTACGCGATCGTGTTTCTACGCGCGAAGTTAAGATGAATTAGTGTGACAAAATAACCTCATTCAAAATGAATTAATAAATTATTATAATAATACAATTATTATAATAATATATTATAATAATATATATAAAATTATTATAATAATATACGTTAACTACATAACATTTATTTCGTTCGAAAGTTTAAATATTTGGGATTCTAATTATAACAGATTGTTTCAATTTATAATAAAATTTTAATTTATATGTTCTCAAAAGTACCATTTAGTGACATGTAGCGTAGATTTTATCCCAATTTGTGACGTACGTACTGAAAATCCAAATGTGTTATTTTAACTGACGCTTTTTTTACATATTTCTTGTCATTTTAAATCATGTCATTTAACACGATTGGACGAGTTAAGTTATAATTTAACCAATTAAACGTTTTAAATGATGCAAAATGGCAAAAAAGATATAAAAAGAGCTTCGCTCTCACACTCAAAATGTGTCATTTTTAGACGTTTATATTATACGTGTAAAAATAACACGCTTGGATTTGCAATATGTATATCTATATCACTGATAATTGACGAATATACGGATACCGTAGATAATAATAGGGACAGCTCTATTACTGACTGCTCTATTACTGGCTCTATTACTGGCAAAAATCATTATTCGAATATTATAAATTAATACAGAACCATAAATATCCCACTTACTAATTAAATATGACAATTTATAGACTAAGAACTCATTTGTGCTATTTACTAAATTTAAGGGAATAAATTATATAATCTTGACATTATTTCTTAATTTTATATTGAATACAATTCACAACTCATTCTCTCTTTAGAAGTAGAAGCGTTTATATCATTTTATATTATATTTCTTTAAGTAATCAATAATAGAAACAAATAAATATTTTATTACCGATTAGTGACATACATTAACTACCAAATATACGTACTTTTGAAGTAACGATTATTTTGAAGTAACGATTGTTGTTATAACCGTTTAGTAAAAATAGCCATTCAACCTAAGTGGGACATTCGCTTTATTTGAACGGAACGGTGTTAAAGAATTAATCTTGAATCTGCGCGGCGTTTCTTGTTATAGAGACGACATCGTAGGCGGAGTCATTAGGTAATCGACAAAGGTCGGCGCAATATTTAGCATCTAATTAAGTTAAAACGGAGGATCGAGGAAAGTAGTACGACTGAAAAGTGAGGAGGTGGAGGAGCGACGCTTCCCTCCTCTGGCTTTCGACTTACGGAGCACGTAGTGTCGCAGTCAAGGCTGACCTACATATAAGCTGCACCACTGTCTAATCCCGGCAGACTCGTTCTACTGACGCCGGCTGTCAGGACTCGCGAGCGGCCTTCCTTTCGTGCCGCTGGTCTTCGAAATCCTCGCAATGAGAGCGAGGCATTGCGCGCATTAAGCTAAAATTCGATCGAACAATCCAAAAGCATATGTAAGGCTCACCGTATGCGGCGCGGTTTCGTACCTCATTGTTGCGTTTCGTCAGAAGTTTCGCGCCCTTTATTTCCCCGTTTCCGAACGGAGAATCGCGTTTTTACAACGATTAGTTGGGAAACGCGACAGAACGGGGAGTTACTGTGTGGAATTATTTTGATATTGATAATGCCAACACATTGCAAAGTGTTTGCCAATGTAGTGTAATGCCGAGGCTTCACAATTGAATATGAATTTTGTACATAATAATTACGCGCGGTTCTATGAAATGGAAAACACTCTCTTGATACCGCATTCCATTCGCCGGCAAATAGTTGATGAATTAAATTTCTCCGAGAATGCTGAAAAATTCAGCATTCTATGATACAGCAGCGCGGTCGGTCCGCGTTGCATAAGTATTGAAACGATGTGTTTTAACCGGCAAAGTGGAAGGAATAAAATTGTTGTGACTCGTTGTCACGTTTTTACGGCGGCTCCGATGGGAATCTCGGGGCGATTGGCCAATCCCCGAAGACAGTCGACGGCGCGTGACTGTCGCTTATCGGGTGAAAATCGCGCGAACAAAGAAATCGACATTATATGACGTTCGAGCTTAGCGAACGTTCCGTCGGAGGTCTCCGAGGAATTTAATGCGAATGATCCCCGGTATCGCCGCCAGTTGGAAGACGCCGTGCCGAGAAATAAGGCGGCTCCGATCGATATCTTATTTTTTTTCTGCCGTCATAAATCGGACGCGAACTGCTCCCGAGGGAGCAACTCGATGATCGAGAAAGTTTTGCAGATTGCTGTGACGTATTTGTCCTAGTTCGTTCTACGAAAGAGAGAAAAGAAATATGTGTGTGTGTGTGTGTGTGTGTGTGTGCGCGCGTGTATTTCGCGTTGCGATATACAAATCTTCGTGTACGAAACAAAAGACGAAAAACGAATAACGTGCGAACGCGCGTCCTTTCGCGCACGCAGCAGCGCCAATTTTATTTCCATCGTCATTTCGAATCCACGGTGCCTCCGTGAAACTATATCTTTCAAGTTTGATAATATATCTGGCAAATAAAAGGAAGAAAAAATAAAAAGAAGAAGAAAAAACGCGTACAGTGGGCGATTGTGAACACCCGGCTGGACTGGAAACTCGGAGTGCGGATGAAAATTGCGAGTTTCACGGCGGCGGGGAGGACGAAACGCGAAGGATACATCCGAAAACTTTTTCCCGGCGGGGCGAAGTTCGATGCGCGCGATGAGAATGCATAACGGCGACTCGAACCCGGCTCGAACGCGTGTGCGAAGTTCGCGCGCGCATCGATTATCGCAGCCGCCGTGTCGCCGTGGTGGCACGGACGTACCTTCTGGCTCGCGACAATAACGTAAATCGTCGAAACTGTCGTAATCCTCGCACGCGCGCCGCGCGAACTTTAACAATTATATTTAATACGATATAGGTCCCGCATAGTGAGGAACAGAGACAGAGAGAACGAGCGAGCGAGAGAGAGAGAGAGAGAAATATAGATAGGGAAGAAGGGAGCACGCTGCGCCCCGACGGGCGCGAAGGGACGAGAGCGGGGTCATAAGCCATAGATACTCCGGGTGCGGTACCTATGCCAGTTCGAAACTCATACCAGCCGCGCCGGCGTTTCTCGCGGTGCGACCACCAACCCCAGGTGAAATCTACCTCTCCCCGGGCCTCGCCCACCGTTGGCAAGCCCGCCGTGCTCGCTCCGTTCTCATCCCTTCTCTCTGACTCAACCTCGACTCCCCTATCCCCACGTTTCTGCACCGCTATGCGGCGAAGTCTAATCAAATTTAATAACTTTTGCGCTGCCCGTGCTTTCCCCGTTCTATGACGCCAACCCTTCCCCCCCACCCTTATCCTCACCTCGTCCCCCCTCTCATTCTTGTTACTCTATTTCTCATTGTCTGCCTGTCTATCTCCGTTCCACCGCCGTGTCTCCGCTATCTACTTCCTACCGCGGTCTCACGTTATAAACTTGCACCTCTCGCAGCGGAACCACTGAGTACCGCAGATTTATGACGGAGACATGCCAGACCTGCTGAAACGACCCCGATCCGCTCGCGGCTCCATTTTCGACGGAGCGCTCGCCCGTCTATTCGCATTCGCCCGCCTCTTTTTTACCTTCGCCGCCTCCGCAGTCTCGCGACGAATATCGCCGATAACGTCGACCGACTCTCCCCTCCCGGTCAGAGAGCAGGATTTTCTCCGAATTAGTCGGCGACACACATACGGTTTCGGATATAACTTGTTATTCGGGTAATGTCGCGCGGAGACCGCTTTACGGTCTGTTAGCTTCTACGGTGTGCAATTTTTATTTTTACTTCGCATTCGTCGCAATTTGGGACCGCGGTTGTAAATTTGATACGATCCAGTTAATAAGTAGTTAAAAAGGGAGATGACCCGAGGTAATATTTTCTCCCACAGTGGAATTCCATTCCACGGCGCAACGGACATTTTTGCCCCTTTGCGCTTATTAATCTCGCTTCCGGGGAGGAATAACCAGCGCATAGCGAATACGAAATCTTCCGATAGTTGCGAAATTTTCGCGAGATGCACAGTAACAAATAAAATATTAATTTTAGTATTTTTTTCACGTGTACCCGGAAAACCCACTCTAAATATTAAGTCGAAATAATTCATTCGCAATTACTAAATTGATATGAATGTAACACATAAAAACGCGACGAAAATAGTATGATATCATAGCTATATATTAATTTTAAACATCGGAGCAATATTCAAAATTAGTAACACAAGAGAATTCTAACATTTAAACACATTACTTTTGACAGTATATATTCTTCATATATTATTCAACGAATGCAAACGCGGAGAACGAATTAAAAGGTAGACAATAGGTATCACGGAATCGTGAATCGGCTGATAATCCACGTCGCTTAAATGTCGTCGTATCGCCTCCGATATCCAATCGCGTCAAAGGCGGTCGATCGTACGAGCGAGCGGTTTTTGCGCCAATCCGAAAATTCACCTCTGTTATCGCGCGTGCAAGAGCCGGCGGATAAGCCTAGCGCGGCGGTAGGACGAAATCGCGTTGCTGTCCCGGAAAATACACCGGCACATACGCCTGCGATCTTGCTGAAAATAGGCGGCTTTTTATTAACATAACCGCGCGCGTATCGATTATTAAGTTTCAGCGCGAGCCGAAAAGGTGCGGGCGCTCGATATACGTTTCGCACTCGATATGAACGCGCTCGCATCGGAATCGAAAGCCGGCCGGAGAATGGCGACATTAAACCCAAAAGCAGAATAGCCGTATCCGGATTTCAAACGCGACCGCACGCCTATTTTGTAGCAGTTAGAGCAGCAGCCAATCCCTTCCTACACCCCCCCTCGTCCTTCTGCCACCGACTGTTTCGCCGGCCCATTCTCAACCAGATCTCCCGTGTGTTCCGCACTGTTTTCAACCCAACCCACGACTACCGGCCACCGTGTACGATTCTGTCACGGATTTACCAATAATGTTGCGCGCTATAGCGATATATACACCAACACGTGCGAAGATACGGACGGCGGCCGAGTAGCTAAATCGACCTACCGCCCAGTAACTACAGATTAGTGTTATCAGAGCGTTACAACGTGAAAGCGTGGTTTACCTTGACACTGGCGAAACGCAAGATCGACGACAGCCGAGGCCGAGACGAAAGTCGAGGCAAACGATCCAGCAGTCGTTATCTCGCGCCTTCTGAAATGTTACGATCGTACTCTGCGATCGAAGTTTTCCGCGCTGAGTTTCATGAGAACGTTGATTCTCCCATCGGGCAATGCGACACAACGAAATTATTTGCTAGCAAGAGAATTCGTCGATCGAGATATATAATGCGGAAAAAAGTGACTGTCGCATATATATCACGATATTCGTAAAGAATGTCCCGGCGCATCCTCCGTGCATCATCGGTCACACCTGACGTCGTCGTTATTCACGGCATTATTCACGAGGCTAAATCATGATAACGCCTTTCGCCGCGAACGCCACGCGTAAAATCAAAGAAACGACACGACGTTCGCTGCTGGGCGAACAACGATATTGGTTTTCTAATGCGACGTGTAAATGCGAGAACTCCGTTAAGAAAGGAAATCCGCGCAAAAATACAAAGACGATGGCTTGCAAAAGGATCTCTTATTAAGGAGCCACAAGTCTCGACACTTTTACGGCATAACGAGGAGAGCCAGGGAAGAACATGAGAAGGTATAGTTATAAATACTCGTTACCCGAACAGAAAAGGAAGGAGAATAAAAGATAATTCCAAGAAATTTGCCGCGTAAATCACAATTTTTCAAAGGGAGAACGAGAGAAGAAAAGAGAATAAGTAAAGAGAAACTGTTTATGCTAATAAAAAAGTTAATGATCAAATTTACAAGAAATTATCTCGCACGTTTATGCCATCATTTCAAACGATCAAGTTTTCGGTTGGTTTATTTTTCTCCATACAGCATATTATAAATTTATCGTCTCGAGCTGTGTTCGGATTACAACGATATTTTTCCAGAGCGCTCTTCAATGATATAATTTGCGATGCACTCAACGTGTAAATGTTTTTTTTTCGACATATCGTTTCCAGAAATTTAACATGCACATGCAAAACGTTGATTGAATTTACGAATTCGTTATTAGCTGATTACTTTGCCGTGAGAATTTGTGTCGTATTGTATCGTTATTTCAGTTCAATGATCCCTCGCATTTACGTTACGAATGAAAATGGCCGAGTTTCTCGCGCAGAATGCCGACGAACGGAGTAAAATGATAATAGGAGTAAGGGTTGTTAGACTCTCGCCGCGTGTAATAAGTTTCAGCATAACTGTCCGTCCGTTGTAAACATAGCACGGTGACTATTGTGTGTAGATTTTACACCCCTGCGGGTGGGCGCAGATTGTTGCGGGATACCGCGGTTTAATCGCTATGCGCGGACTACAAATGAAACGTTTAGGCACACGAATTATTTTCTAGCTGAGGCGCGGCCGTATTTGCGAATTGCGGTGCTCCGATAGTTTTAAAATATCCAACCGGCGCGCCGCATCGGCCGCATCGATTCGCATAGTCGAAATTAACACCGGGCGGTATCGCCCTCTTTCCTCAATCACTTCGATTGCAATTCGCGCAAATAACCGGACAATTATTCCGTTGTATAATTTTAATTACGATAAACAATTAAAGCCGGTTGCATTTTGTAATTCGATATCAAATTTAATTACGTCGAGTGATTTGTTACAGTGTCCAATGGAAGAAAACACGGATAATACCGTTTGAAAATGGCGCAACCGGTAGTGAAATGATAACATGACGTTTCTCTGCCGCACGCATGGGTGCACAAAGAAATTCGCGTACAAATTTACCTTGCTCCCGAAACTTGAGTGAAATATTCGCAAAAACGCCAGGTTAATATTAACGTAAATTTACCCGGCCGATAAATAGCTACGTTCTCGTTCTTCGATTAAATCACAGAAATGGGAAATGAAATAATTATTTGTCAAATAGAACTGTTTATCGTTTATCTCAAAGGCATTCGCCGATCAAATTTACCGAGTCGACGCCAGACGAGAATGGCGTTTCAAATGTATCAAATATTATATCCTCCTATCGCGGCAATCTCTCGGATCTACGTAGCCGTGGTGGTAGTAGTAGTAGTAGATCGAAGCCGAGAAACGACAGTCGCGAATACGGATTGGGTACTTGCAAGGACTTCCGAGGTCGTACAAGCAAATTGACAGTAAATCTGTCCCCGACGGGCGCTGATGACGTCCCAACTGGACCGCGCAAATTCATTAGGCGATCCGATTTGACGCGGAGAAATGATACGAGTGGACGCGGACACTGCGAGAGTTATCCGACGAGAGCGAATAGATCGGAAACTCCGCTCGTAGATATAGCTTGGAAACTTAACAGTTTCCGCATCTCCTGGAGGACATCCGTCAGACGCGTTGCGTCGTAAATAAAGTGAGATAAAAGCGGCCCGATGTATCAACGATTGATCGAACACGGTATGAAATCAGCCGCGCGTCTCGCTGCGTCCGTAGACATTTTCGTCGACACTTGGCGCCGTCCCGACTGTTTCGAATTCGGGGGCCTCGTCGAAATTCACCGTCGTCGTTGACCCCGGATGGAACGATCGCGACGCGAGAAACCGTGAACACTTCCGGCGGAAACGAGAGAGAAGGGGAGAAACAACTTAAATGTCGGAAATATATAACATTGGCCGGGAATTACAGTCACGAGGAGCCAAAAATCGTCCCCCGTATAGGAATGCCGGGCAGATATCGGAAATCTCAAAACGGAACCGTTAAACCGATTGCGCCTGAATTCGATGGCAAAACTACAGCCTCAGACACGATGGGTTTTTCACACGGCCGTTTTATTATTCTAAATTAACAATCGTCCGCGCATCGAATTGCATTGAACTGCTCAAATGATATTTTATCGATTGACATAGATGAGTAGATACTGGTATTTACGCGGAAAAAAATGAAAAAACGAGAGAAAGAGAATGAGTGAGTAAGTGAGTGAGTGAGAGAGAGAGAGAGAGGGACAGTGAGCGTGCACGTGCAATGTTACATATGCGATATTAAAAATCGTATATAACGGGCTAAACTAAAAAAAAAAAGAACGGCGTAAAGTTTTTGCGCTGCGTCCGTTAATTAAACCCGCATGTTGAAAACGTGCGAACAGCGGCATTTTGAAAATCTCTGACGCTCTTTGAACACGCGCTTCGGCCGCATTATGCTAAAACTGGCGCGCGACGACCGCTGGGGTTCCGTCCGCTGATGTAATGCAACGCCCGCGCGCGGGAAATATTCGTTACGTCGCGAAAAAATTCGCGAATGCCAACGACACACGTCCGATGGCAGCGGGCTAGCTGGGATCTTTCTGCCATACTCGTCCAAACGAACAAGCCGGGAGAACCAGCACGGGTAACTTAACACGACGGGCACAGGGAGGAGAAGGGCGACGGGGACCCGGCATTTCGCTTTTCGCAGGTTGTGCAGCGCGAGGTGAGTGGTCGTTTCTCGCAGCCGTTTAAATGGACGCGCTAAACGCGCCGTACACGCCCGGTCGGGCAAAGTTTTACATGTATACACACACAAGGGGAGCAAAGAGCGAGGGGGAAAAAAAGAGGAGGAGGAGAAGGCGAAATAGGAGGAAGCGAGGAGGACAGGAGGTATAGATGCAGTCGACGATATTGACGTCTATGTTATATCCGCGCGCAACTTCCAGCGTCGTCCTCCCCGGCGTGTCCCGCGGGGAAAACGGCGCGCGAGCTCGAGAGAGTATCTTCTTATTCCCGGAGATTCTGCCGACTGTATCTCCCGTATCTTGTATTACCCCGCGCGATAAACATTCCCCTTAGCCTAGGAATTTTTTCCCGATGTTACTGCGAATGTATTTTCTATCGTTATCGGGGGAACGANGGGGGGGGGGGGGGGAGACGAAACCCGTTTCCAATGATCCTCGATTCTCCGGAGATCGCGATATCTTTCAAAAGACCGTCGTCGCGAAGCGTTTCCTCCTCAACTTGGCGCGATCGCCGATTTTTTTATCCCCGATGAAAGTTTCGAGACGTCTGGAGCTTTCGGGTCGCGGGATCGAATAGGAGCGTTCTCGGGAATGGAGGAATTTCGACATGTTTCAAGCTAAGAGGAGAGAAGGACGCGGATAAGCGAAGCGAAGCCACAGTTGTGAAAATTTCAACCGCTTAATTAAAGAACGGCAGGTAAAATGGACTGATTTTGATCGCCGAGGTGGTAAGTAAAAACGGTATGTGCTTTGTAGTTTTTAAGCTGCTGAATCTGATTCGGATCTTGAAAAAATTGTAATTTGTCGGGAAAATATTAAAATCAGCGTACGAAGCTGTCAACATGTTGAGTACCGCGCCAATTTCACGTGGCTTCCCATTCATGCCGCGTGGGCCACGTTTTATTATAAAATATATTTTATAATATTTTATAAGACTAAATGAATATTATACATAAAAAGGAGGAGTATTATAAGATTTATCTTATGATATTTATAAGACTACCAAATTAATATCATAAAAAGGAAGGGCATTATAAGATGTATCTTATAATATTTATAAGACTACAAAAATCATTATTATATATATGAAGAGGAAGAGGTAACGTAAAATATATGCGCTATGTGGCCTGAACGGAAAATCCAATGTGGACCACCGATGACCTACGTGGTATTCAACGTGTTAATTATCTAATACCGTAAATTATTACTGTCGAGCTTTACGAACGTATTCATTCGTGTTTTCCTGCTGGTAAAACATGATAATGCTCTCATCTTTAATAGTCCATGTTCTGATCAGCCCATATCTATATACTCTATATTAGTGCTGTCAACTTCGATTATATGCCCGGCTCTTTTGGTAGCTGAGTGTACGGCTAATTTCAGATCATTATAAATTATTGATTTTCCTAACGATAACAGATAATAATAACGTCTAAAATTGGCCGAATACTCAGTTACTAAAGGATTCGGATGCCCGGGTGAAATCCAAATTGACAGCACTATTTTATACGGTAGAACTTCTTTATAGTCACATCCTCGGGACCAAAATGTTACTATGTATATACCGTTTTTATTTGCCATTCCGGGCACCAAAATCGGCCCGTATTAGCCATCGTCCATTTTTAATAACAACATGGCTTCGAGGTGACGCGATTTCCGGCAATCGGAAGAGTTTCGCCGCGGTCATTCGTCTGCGGCTGGGAAAGCCCGAGCGAGATTGCCGGCAGGCTGGACAAAAGCGCCGAAGCGGAAAGTAATATGACGTTTCATTTACGTGAGAGCATTCTTGGATCGTTAACATTATACGCGCAATCGCTATATGTTCCCACCGCCAACGACGACGATCCGATAATTAATTAATTATTCGATGCTGCACGCGCGACCGCGCAATTTCGCCCCGGACAGAAACCAGGAACTTCAGAATCGCTGGCCTACTGCCAAATTAGCTTATTAAATTAACACGTATGTCCCAGACTCGGTAGCAGCTAGATCTAAGAAGAAGCTGGTATCTTTGATTAGCCTCGAATCATTAATGAACAAGCGCAATTAATGAATAAGTGCATCAGACGTGAGACGTCTTTATTGCAAGAAAGACGGGAATGATATTCCTTTTATTGAGATAAATTTTGACCGACGTAACGCCAATTGGTGTAAAAGAAGCGCAACATAATTTAATATTAAATATTTTGTTTGAATGAAAATGTTGTTATTTCACCAGTGTAAATTATATTTAGTAGAAGAAACCGTATTATTTTTGAGAATATAATATTTGATTTTCAATAACAGAAAAATTTGTTCCATTGTATATTAAATATTGTTCTACTGAAACAGAAAGAAGTTGTTTAATTGTTTTCTAATATAGTAACAAATAACTTATTTGTTTGTAACAACCATTGTAATATGAGTGTGTTTGGATGAAAACACAAAATATATATATTATTTGGCGTAAAGATATATTGTTCGGAAAACCAAACAATCCTGTCTGTTGAATCATGAAACATTTATTTGTTCGCTCTATTCCAAGAGACGAATTTGTTTCAATTAAATAAATTTTATCCAGTCCAGAGCAATCCTTTTCTCTATGTGAAGAACCAGCTGTCCCGCGAGTAATCCGGAATGTAAAAGAAACGTTTTCAAAAAATCGCTGCCCTTCTCTATTTTTTTATAGCATCGCCAGCGCAAAATGCGAGAAATGACGAACAGCGAGCGACGAATTGAGGACGGGTCCGAATCGGACGCGGCATGCGGAAGGAACATACGCCGTAGAAAACGCGTCGTCTTGCGTTAACTCGAAAAAAAAGAAAAATAAAAGCACGAAAATACGAAGAGAGAAGAAGTCGGACCGCGCGCGCTACGTTCGTACAAGCGCGATATTCAGCGTGCGTGACCGTTCGCAACGAGCTCCATCAATTTGCGGCGAATACGGGCCGCTATGCGTCTCGTATTTAGCGCATTACAAGTAAATTCTGTCGGATCGCTGTTCTATCACGTGTCGTTAGCAAACAGTGACACAGTGACGGGCGAAAACGAAACAAGCCGATGTGTCGAATAGGTTTTCGATTTCCGCGCGATTGGCCGGGCGTGCCTGTATCGGTGCGCTTGATCCGACGCGCTCGCGCCCGCTCTAGCAGCCCCCGCTACTACAAAAATCCCGAATAAAAGTCGCGGGTTTAGTTTTTGATTTGGTAAATATACCTGCACCTCGTATTCTCCACACCAGTTGCCTGCCGACCAGCTAGCCGGCCGGCCAGCCAGCTAGCCAGCTGGCCATACGGGGGCGTCCGACGCGCGGAAAAACGCCGCGCCCAACTGCGTGCGAATCTGCCGGGCGCGTGGGTGGTTACCGCGGTGGAGAGCGGAGGACTGGGAAAAGCCGAGCGCGCGCGCCTCTACCTCACAATGCGGAAAGAACATAACGGGAAACG
>NW_014554712.1:1345817-1367434 GCF_001313825.1 Dinoponera quadriceps | reverse complement strand
GGGGGGGGGAATGCTACGAGAATAAACGGAGCCGCAGTACAAACGCGACTACCGAGCAACGTCGGGGGGAGGAAGGATGGAGAGATAGCGGTGGAGATGCAAAAGGCTTTCTGTGTTTGCGCGAATGTTAATCCTACGTGAAGAGCGCGCGATTATAATCCTAGTTTCACATGCAGCCCCTCGAAGCGACCCGAGAATCGCTATCGTGAGTGCAATGTTGTCAAAAAAAAATGTCTCCATTATTAAATATCGCGTGCTATTGCGACGGCAAGAGAGAGAGAGAGAGAGAGAGAGGAAAAGAAACTCTGCTCGTCGCGAGATTTTCTTCCTCGCGATCGTGCGTGCTTCACGGCTAAGCCTTTAGTCGCATCTCCGTGGGCAAATCTGAAACGATCGAATTAACGCGCGAGCGTGTATCCCTAATCCGCTAATATTCTGATCTACTTTCGGAGCGAGCGGCCATTAAACCGGTCTCTGTGAACGCACTCGCAGGATTAACAGAGACGTACATCTTCCTTTGGCGGTGATCTTTTCTCTAATTGCGCACAGTCTTGCCGGTTTCGGGAGTGTTTGATGCGACAGTAATATATTCACAGACCGCTTATGCCCGACAGACGTGGAGCGCTTTGAAGCTTGCGGCCCCGCTATAACCGCATAACGCGTTAAGTGGAAGTAGTGTAACTTTCCACTTCCCCGACAGCTTGAATACCATCAAAGTTACATGGGGTAGTCGTGCGCGCGTGCTAATCGAATACAAGTTCGTCAAATTCATTGCGCCGGCTAGTTATCGCACGGGGATGGACCCGCGCGGGATAATGGCACGACGACGGGCCAAGATTCGTTTATACTACTTCCAAACGCAATTTCCGGAAAATTGTAACGATTACGTTGGCCCCTCGCCAACTTTGATTTTAGTTTCCTGCCGGTGACTTAGCGAACTTATCGGTGTCACCGGCTACGCACGGCCAACTCTGTCACGAAACATTCCATATTCGGAGGTGTTATTCGATAAAGACCGAGAACGTAGAATATCAAGTTGGAACATCAAATTATTCTTGAATAAGTGCTTCATCAAATTTCAAGAACTTCCGAGTCGAAATTTCAGCTTCGTGTTAATAATTCTTGACTGAGTCTTTTCCATAACTTAATGTGGAGAAAGTAGCGGTAAGTTTTAAAATAGGAATAAACCGTTTATATCGTCAAAGTAGGGCAATCGTTTGATCATATCTCGGAACTTTCTACACGGAGAAAATATCGTAGCAAAAATTGCCACGAAATTCTGAAACGTTGGACTATATCGAGATTATAACTGAAATTATAATGTGCGTTGTAATCTTCAGTGACCTACCTCATTGTAATTCATTTAGTGATGTACTTCGTTATAATTCATTGATGTACTTCATAATAATTTCAGTCATAATTGTGGTGTGGTCCAATATTACGAAATTTTTAGGTAATTTTTACTATAATATTTTCTCCGTATATTGATCTTTCAAGTTCATCGGCAACTGCATGATTAATATAGAATCAAAATTTCAACCCAAAGAATTTCTAATACGGAAATATCGCGATATTTTTTTTAATTATTGATTATATATTTTAATTATTAAAAATATCAATTTACAATAAAATAGAGGACATTTGTCACCCATATGACCATTCGTGTTGTATTTAGATACGCGATTCTGAGGGTTGCACTTTTGGTGGACGCAAATGCCGTATCGAAGGGTTCGGGCTAAGCAGGGTCGGTTCGAAGGTAGGTTTATAGACCTGTACTTCTCCTTTTAATCATTTGCGATCGGAAACTGAAGTACCGTTGTCTCATTGAATAAACATCGTTGAATTACGATTGCAAAGAGCTAACATGTTCGTATCTACATGTATTATTTTGTTAAACCAAACTTTTAAGTCTAATACAATGAAACTGTTTCTTTGTCCCAGATTTATGGCAGAACGCAGCCGGCCTTGAGTCTGTAATATTTTGGTGAGTCAGAAAAGTAGATACTGAAAAAACTGAAAACTAGTAGATGTTTATAAATCTCGCCGAAATTGATGCGACTTACTTTGTTTGTAAATTTTTGCATGTCGAGTTTTGCATGCGTGTGTTTATACCGTCGATCGAAATAATCAGGGAATCATTTCTTCAAATGTTTGCCTGGTTGATATTTAAGCCATCGATTTCTTGTCTGATAATATAAGCGATGATAAAAATAATAATATAAGTATTTTAACTATCACACATTCTTATAGAAACGTTTTAGCTCTTATTATTAATTTGATTTGAACTATAAATTTTGCTTATTCCGCGATCAGCCTGACATACTCAGTCTGATACATTCGGTCTAACACATTTGTCTTGATACATTCGAGTTAATACTTTGCGTTGCTAGATTTTACGATGACGGTCATAAATTTTCTAAACTTCTCATGTGTGAATTTTCATAGCAATTAACGTTTCATAAACAAAAATAAGGCTTATAAAATTCAATTCCGCCTCACAGAAATAAACTTCGAAGTAGAGGAAGCGCGAAACAACCTAACATACAATTCGCACGACTAGCAACTATTTTGCTCGCAAAATAACAGACATTGTTTTCACGATTCTCGCAATTTTCAGTTCTCAATTTTCCTTTGTTCATAAAACGTGCCGCATGAGATATAAAATTAAAAATCTCGCACAAAAAAAATTCTTTTCGAGTTTATCGACAACTGTGTTTGTCCGCAAACATTTTTTCTTCCACTCGATTTTCGTGATAGCGTCAGAATCTTCAATATTTGATTTTTTTTTTCATGCGATTCCGCGACTCAGACTGTACTCTTGACACTTCTCGAGTCTGTCGTAATTTGTACTTTCATAATTCGTAATTCTTCGTTAAATCGTTAAACGTCATTAAAGTTATTGCGGTCACGAGTGCAATAAAGTGCAAGAATGAGTGAAGTGCAATCAACGTGGGTCGATGGCCGAAACGCTACGGAGGTTGGATGCTGAGGTGGCTTAACGCTGGACGGATGCGGGAGGATGCAGTGGCGGGTCTCGTCCCTGGACTTGGTTGGACTTGGTTGGACGTCGTAGGATTTTAACGCGAAACGGTAACCGAACAATTTCAACGTTCGCAAAACGTTACATCATGTAGCACGCACACGTATACGTAAATCGCATCGATTTTCGGCGAAAGAACATATTTACTTCTAAAAATTATCCGAACACATCACGGACTGAAATTCACTATTGCGAATGCAAAATCTTAACGATATATTTCAAATTGCATCTGAGTCAAAAAGTACTTTTTTCAACGTGATATACAAACATTTTTATTCCCCGCAAGCTTAATCTCAAGCTTCAATTCGTTCCGCTCGAGTTTTCCCTGACGGTTAACACCTTCCGATCCAAGCGTTAAAGAGTAAATAACCGTCCCCAGTCGTAAAAAAGGAACTGAAAGCATCATCTCTGAGAGGCATAAAAGATACAAGAGGCCGATCGATAACGCGGAGAGATGGAAGTGCTTAAGTTGGTATTCTGCGGCAACAAACAATTCAGCATTTCCATCCGGACAAAAGAGTTGGAAACTTTGTAAACGATGAAGAGCCGAGATGTCTCCGAAGAAAGAGCGAAAGGGCGAAGGGGGAGGGGGGAGTATCGATGTCTTCGAAACACAGGGTCTTCGAAACGATGCTGGCACAAATACATACATACATACATACATACATATGTTTATATATATATAAACACACACACACTTCGTCTGGTTCTCGGGGAAATCTAAAAATACTCTCGTTACGAGTTACTTCCAGCTCACGGCGGTGAAGATTCCTGGCTCTTTAATTCGTTTACCGACCATTACAAGTAAAAGGAGGCGCAGTGTGAAACTTTTCCATTTCATTACTTCGTCTTTCTTTTTCCACGCCGTTCGCCCCCTACCTCTCTCCCACAGTTCATCCTCCCCTTCCTCCCTTTCCTCGTCGCTACCATCAACTTTATTACTTTGTCCTCTTTCGACGGTATAGCGAGAAGTCCGCCTTACCAGTCAGTATCCGGGAGTACTTCTTAACTTCGGGGTTAAATCTTTTTCTTCTAGCGAATCGACATTGCCCAGATATAGATGGATTTTTACCTCTCATTACACAGCGTTATCCTCTGGACGTATTTTTGCTATTCCTATCGTGAAACGAGAAACCGCGAGCGCGATTCTGCGGACTGCGGATTGCGAACGAGCAAATTAGAAAACATTCGTGTTTAACCCTCATGCGTCACGATTAAATTTCAGTAATGTATTTCACCGTAACAAGGGAGGTCAAGCTTCAATATGCTTAATTAAGTTTTAAGCTCAGTCAACGAAATCTCTCTCTCTCTCTCTTTCTCTCTCTCTCTCTCTCTCTCTCTCTCTCTCTCTCTCTCTTTCCCTTTCTGTCTCTCTCAATGCTTCCGAATGAATGAAAAAAGTAGTGGCGCGTGAAATTATGCAGATAATGAAAAAATAACGAGGCGCGCTGAACCGTGTATTTATTTATTTATTTATTTATATTTTATAAGATATACACGCTGCAGAGAAAAAGATTTCACCGTGCCAGTAATTAAACATCGAATGTGGAGCGGCAATACCGATGATGAGCCGTAATTACAGGCGATATCGGCGAATTGAAGAAGATAATCGCAGGATCGAAGCGTCATAACAAATTATACCGCATAAATCCTGCAGAAAGGCCGTTAACGACCGAACAGCGTGAATCTAAGCCAGTCTCGCGCGGCCGAAATGAAGGATTAACGCTATGGTGGTTGTTACGGGGGCTGGTAGGGGTGAGTCCGTGCACGCACTCGCACCTCGCAGCTCCGAGTTTGGCTGTATGTGTGAATGACGCTACCCATAAAATATTCAAAGCGCAGCGCGATAATGGCAGCGCGTCCAAGCATATTAAACATTCAGTCACGTAGCTGGTCGGCGTTGGTGTCGGCCGTATACAGCGCGGCGCGATTCAACACTCCCGTAGCGAAGTTTCAACTATGAGATATATACACGCCGGTGTAAACTTCGCAAAATTACACACAAGTCCGACCTCTCCATATGTATTTGCAATCTGAGATCCATCGGTCGGTTTGGTCGCTCGGTCGGTCTGTGAAGCAATCTATGCGGTGGTCCGCAATTGGAATCACACAACTTTGCGCCACGCGGTGAATTTGTCTGTTGAAACGCATACAGCCCTCCCCGAGGAGCGAGATGATACACGTAGAATTTTCACGGGGAAGGTGTTGTTGGAGTAAAAAAAATTTTACCACAAAATTTCATAACGCTCGACCATGCCGAAATTATGACTGAATTTATGATGTGTTCTGTAATCTTCAGCGATGTATTTCATTGTACACATCACTGGGAATTACAACACGCGTAATAATTTCAATCATAATTCCGGCACAATACATGTAATAATATCAATAATAATTCCGGTATGGTTCAATATTGCAAAATTTTGTGGTAATTTTTACTACAATATTTCCCCCGTGCACACACTGAAAGAGAAAGAAAATGATACACGCGCACACATTCGAGTAAGTATTTGCTATAAGAAGTGTTGGAATAATTATTTTATTTAAATGAAGTAAATATTGCTTGGATGTAACACATCGAAAGAAAAAAATTACCACGCATTCAAGTAATGTTTATTTAATCCAAGTAAAATAATCACTCCGATATTTTAGCAAATATTTAATTGAATGTTGCACTTTTCTCCTTCAATGTATAAATACATTAATCACATATTTACTCAATCGTTTGCCTCGTATGCACGACGTATGGGCGATCGTGTATTTCTACGTCGAAACGTGTATTTCTACGTCGAGCTCCCGACAAGCTCAGATTTGATCCTTTCGTTTCAAAGACTTCACACGCTCGACGCGCGCGTTATATATATTTTTATAATTAAAATATATCTCTTCGTCTTCACTCCGCGATGGATATCTCGATAATCGAGATTCGGGTTGAAATTTCAACTCGGAATTAATAGCATGGAAAATTCAACGAGGAAAGATCGGGGATCGATTTCACTCTTCTCTCTTTCCCGCCCTCGGAACGCACGACTACAAATGCAACCGAGAATTTAACAGGGTGTTTAATATCGTTGTTTACACGCTCATATTCAGCCCGGCGCTCGGGATGGCTGCAACGCATCGAAAGAATAATTGTGCATGCATCGGCCGAGGAAAGTTGCGACGAAAATTTGAATAATGAAGAAGTTAAGTGTTCGCCCGAGTGGCGAGCGGCGCGCGCCCGCCCCGCTGTGTACGTAAATGAAACTCCTGTAACGAAATTTCACACACGCGCGATGCTCAGTTAGTCCGTACAATCGCTTGTAAAATTACCGGCGCTTGTTAGCCGGGGTGCAACAATCTTGTTAAACAAAGGATAAATTTTTCAGCGGATCCAATTAACCGCGAATGTATTATGCAAATAGTTCTCTACGCGTCAACAGGAAAGAAATTGCCTCCGAAATTTAAATAATTTAGTCAAAAAGAGATTAAATATTCCATTACGTTGTTACGTCTCTCCTCCATCGTTACGGAGTCTCCGCCGCCGCGGCGGTGCAAGTTCACGCGATAATTCAACTCTCTCGCAACAAAGTTTTGCCTGCGCGCACGCTATATCCGGGCGCAGCATGGGCTCTCTAAAATTGCGCTTTATCCGACTGCGCGCTTATAATTTAGGTACTCGTCGTTGATCTCCAAGTAGAAAGAGAGCTAAAAACAAGAGGGAAAGAAAGAAAGAAGGAAAGGAAGACGGAGAGAAAAAAATAGCGAGAGAGAGAAAGAGAGAGAGAGAAAGAGTAAGGGAGGGGGAGGTGGATAGAGAAAAGTATCGTGTAAGCGGCGAGCGAGCGGTATCCTAAACGAGCCAGATATGCCGTAGTAATTAGACATGGACCCCGGCTCTCTGCTTCCCTTTCTTTTCTCTACCCTGCCGGCTACTTTTTTTCTCACCACCGCGGGCGATAACCATAAGCATAACCATTAGAATCTGTTACATTCAACGTGGATACCATCGAATCGCGCCGAGATGTTCATATGCCCCGGGCAGAATAGTAATTTCGCATCAGTGCGTTAAAGATAATGGAGGAGCGCCCTGAGAGACTGAATCGCGCCGTTCTTTTTCCGCGATATTAAAAGATACGCCGCCGACGCGCCGACTTATATGATATTTATGCACCGAGATTTCTCTCTCTCTCTCGTACCGCACGCACACGCATGCTAGTACGAATACGCACGCGTCAGGATGGCGGAATTCGCGCGATTTCGTCTAATCTGTTCAGTCATTGGGGGGAAAAAACGGCGCTCCCCTGTATCGTTTCGCACGCGCCTAACAGCGTGTAACCGAATGCTCGGCTAATTCGTGCCATAATTTGATCCCGCGGAATTGCAGCTTCCCGCGGAAGAAACGCGCAGTTCCCGCGGCATAACGTGTACTGCGGCTCGCGTTATAACGACTGCAAAGGTAACCAGGTATTCCGGCGCGCGCAGCGCAGAGCAGTGCAAACATTCCACGACTGCCCGAGCGTTAGCGGATAGCGAGAGGTCGAATCGTTATCGTTGTGCATTGTGTAACGGCACGGAGAGAGAGAGAGAGAGAGAGAGCGTTTTGCTGCTACCGGTCGCGAGTTACGTTGGATGAACTTTTTAACGCCTTTTCGATACGGCCGATCGTTAATCCGTCGTGTACGCGAAACGAAATGTGTCCGACGGAGGAGGGAACGGATTTATGGACCGTTCAATTCTCTCTTCCTCGCCTGCCCGGCGTTCCTAATTCAGTACTCGCGCGGATGAGGCATAACCGATCCGCGCACCTTGGCGCCTCAATTTATGACAGGAGACGAGTCGCGTAAAGCTCAGGGCGGCGCAGATAGCAGCGAGGTGAGAGACAGGGTTATATAAAATATAGGCCGGCATAAAATAAACGCGCAAGTCCGATTAATATTCCCGGGGTTTATCTCGGATAAGCGATGTGATATCCAATAAGAGAGACCGGGGAGTGCCGGCCAGACGAGCTCGAGCGAGAACACGGGATTTCGTTTGTACTTCGACATGCCGGCGCGTGAAAATTATTTCCCCGAGATAAAGAGCGCACGTCTATATACGCGTTAACCGCTCCGGGCCGCCTTTTTCTTCGCGCCGGCACCGATTTTTCCCCGAGATGAAAATAGCCGCCATTTCCATATATCTGTAAGACATCACGGTGGATGAAAAAGGGAAGGAGGTGAGGGAGGCAAAAATAATTCCCCTCCTAGGTGCAGCTTTTAATATTTAAATTCACTGTACATATATCGATTCCTGCCAGAAATTCCAATAGAGCCGGGAAATGTCACATTCAAATCGTCACACGGTCCAGAATATATAATATATCTTCATCCCCCTTTCCATTCGTATATTAATATTAATGTGCCGAAAAGCCATTGTTAGACGAAACCGATCGGAAGATTGATGAAATATTATTTGGGCAGAAGAACGGACCGTGCGCGCGAGTAAAACGTCGATAATTTTCGCGAAGAAAATAAGATATTTCCCAACCGCCGGTAAAATTAATATAAATAGACACCGATAACGAAAAACGGGAGTATTTCGAGCTGGAAATTTAAATTAAAAAAAAAAAAAGAAAAAGAAGACCGAACACTTGATTTTAGTTTTCGTTGCCGATAGCCGAAACGAGTTACGGCGGGAGCAACATTAGCGGGAGGTAGTACAGCAACAGAGAATTACGACGCTTCGACGCGAACGGCTTTGATCGTGTCGACTCGAGATTACATACAAGTCATTGATTTGAATGTACTAATGCTCGCAACACAGGCAAATAATTCGATATGATCCCCTGGATTTCCACATTCGCATCAAACGTTCGCCGTTATTGCCTAAGCATTGCTTGTCTTTCGATTTCCATTATCCGTCGTTGCGCATCTAATGTCTATTGACCCCCCGACGTGTGTATAACAAGCTCATATTCCCCGTCTGTATTCACAGAATGGTAGATAACTTTTGATATATACGTTCGCGTGCGCACATACTTCATTAGGAGAATGGCTCGTCCGTTCCGAGTCTCTTTTCCATTATTAGCTTTCCTTCCGTAAGATCCCACACGCAGTCATAAATCACTCCGTATAATTGAAGAAAAAATATATGTGTTCCTCCATTTCTCTCTCTCTCTCTCTCTATCTATCTCTCTCTCTCTCTCTCTCTCTCTCTCTCTCTCCCTTTCTATTTTTCAACGTATTAATATTGGATCGGTCAAAATATACGGTTCAATTTTTTAACTTCGTCGCATTCGACAGGAAAAAATATTTCATCAGTCAAATAATCGCCGCTATTCTGGCAGCAGAACGTTATCGACATTGCTATCTGTATTACTATGTGTACGTGAGGCTTTCTATTCTAAAAATCGAATCGGACTTTTTGACTGACTCAATACTCGTAGGTATACGTTTTTCGAATAACATTCGAAATTTCAGATCGGCTCTTCGCACCGTTCCCGGTAACGGTCGCGCATGCAGACCGAACGAATTGTACGGAACCGTCGGTTACCGCAACGGTATCCTTTACACCGTGACACATCCACGGAGACCTATCGATATAACGCGTAAAGTCTCGAAACTCGCGTCTTAAGTCCGCCGGAGGGTGAACAAATATATTTCACTCTTCACATAGAAAGTTGACGGGCCGTTCGGAAATCCGCAGCCGCGAAATAGTACGTCGGAGATCATCCCGTTCCGCCGGGGCCGATACTATTTTTCAGAATGATTTCACAACCTATTAAACTTGTCGGCGATCGGCAGGGGGGCACTCCGGCGTGCAATTTGTCGCGTGGCTCGGCTGTCGATAATTCGAAAATATATGTTCATGTGAGAACCGGGTCTACGGTGAATCGACCGCGATGAGGTGAAAAAAAAATCGCACTGAAACGAGATGGCGCCGACCTCGAATAATCGGGGGATATATACTCCTTTCAGGATTCCGGCTTGCGCTGCAATCTCGCGCGGGCCGCATTTTTGAACACGACTCAAATACGAGAATGACGAAGTATCGATTCGAAAAACTGGGGGCATACCGCGCGTATTTGCGCGCAAAATTGCACACGCCCCCCCTCCCTTCTCACCCCCCCTCGAATTTCGTGGAGCACGCATTCCCGAGGAGGAACATGATCTACGGATCATCCTGCACAGAAGAGAAGCGAAGTTGCGCGCGCGTCTGTATTGAACTTCGGTAGTTTCACTCAGTTGCGAAAACTTTTCGCGGTATAATTCCGCTCTTAAATTTATTATTTTAATCGCCGCGAGGGAACTCGCGAATGAACGGCAAACAGACGTTTCCGAATAACCAATTGCACGGAGGCCCGATCATTTCCAACGAATAAAACTCGCTATCTTCTTCGATCTGATTCTCGGTCCGCGCTAACGATACCGCTTCCCCGCGCTCGCTTCTCTGCGCTTCCCTCTGCTCTTTTTTCTTTTTTATTAACACCAAGTACGCCGCGATGTCCTACATAGAGAATGCAATACCTGTTCTGTGTAATGTAAAGTTCCAGCGCCAAAAAATATTCAATATCGGCGGCACATAGTATCTCGACGCCGCGGCATTCCCCTAGTATCGTAAGCCCTCGCAGGCGCAACTTTCGATATTATTGCACGCCCCTTGCATAATCCGATCGTTCTCGGGATGTGCAAGATTATCGAGATGCATATCGAAAATCTGGTACACGCTGCTCGCGCGCAGTCACAAACTCCGTCGGCGGTTATTCATTCCGGCATCATTTATATTCATTTAGTCGGCCAACCCTTGATAATACTCGCACGAGTATCGGTCGTGGATGCATGTTTCCTCCCGCCCTTTCTCCCTATCCGCCGCTGTCTCTCTCTCTCTCTCTATTTCTCCCACGAAACCTCCCGGCGTCGCGTCGCTTCGAGAGGAAAACTTTGGCTTGGAAACAGCAGCAACAGCAACACCCCTAGATTAATCTAAGACTCTTGGCGTTCTCGCTAAGGCTTCACAGCTTCCTGCACTAAAGCCTCCTCCCACACCATTGGCGGACCCGGCACCGCCATCGCGCGCGCGAGAACAGCCGCCGGTCAAATTAGTATTTGTTGCACTGTTATTCAAATTACCGCGAGAAAGTTCCGAAACACCGCCGGTGTCGACTTCTTTCGCGTCTGTCCCTTCTTAAACACAACGGCTTCATCCGCTTAATGCAGTTCCCACGCGGATCTTATGGTTAGGTCTCCTCCAGCGCGTACTAAAATAAGTCCCATCGCCGGCAGCTGCTCTCCTCCCCCTCCCCCTCTCGCCAGTGATTTATATTAATTACGAATGTTGATCGGAAAACAGCTTACTGTACACGAACATCTTTCTCTTTATATGACGTACTCGGTATCAAGATTGATTGCGCCGCATTATTAAAGCGGTCCTCTTAGACCCGGTACTCCAATAACTGTCACGCGAAAGCTATCCGTTTCACTCGCCGCTAAACTAACATTTTATTAACGTCGCCGAATTCTTACAACGTGTCCGCTCTCTCTCTCTCTCTCTCTCTCTCGTTATCGTTTTTATTTCCGTCCATATATCGCTCCCACGAGCGATTTTCACTCTTGATTTTCTCTTTTCCCGGGTCTATTAAACCGACGTTTGATTCAACTAATCAAACGTAATCGCGCGCCCGTACAAAGTGCCGTGTCGCTGTAACAATAACTGCAGCGACACGAATTGAAAAATGGAGCGTATTCCGAGCGGAGGTTACATGCTGCCGGATATCGTCCAAATTGAATTCGGCGAGGATTCCCTCGATCGCAAAGTACGGCCGCGCGAGTAATGATGCGCGCAGTGCATTTCGAACGATATGCGCTCACACAAAAAGCCCTTTTGCAGAGCGCCGGTTCACCGGCCGACCGACGCGCCAATACATAGCCGTGCGCGGTCAAAGAATCATACACGGTATTATTGGCACAAAGGCCGTCGTTACAAGCTACAAATTACCTGCGAGCGCCGACGCGAACGGCCGAAGTAACAGTGCCTCGGCATTCGACAGTAAGCCGGCTTAGTGGACCCTCCGCCACGATACGGCGCACCTTCGGCGTTATGCTAACTGACACTATGAGCTACTTTGCATTAATCGTTCCAGAGAACTTGCCACGAATACGGGGCATTAAGCCAGGCTTTTCCCTCATGAGGCCACGCCGTTCGGTCAAACATAAATGCCGCGCGACGGAAAAAGACGGGAGCAACCCCGGCCGCTCGCCTCTCATCCGAGCTGATGAGGCGGAATCGGATACTTGCAGGATATGGGAATTTACGTACGTGCCGCGGAATAAGAGCGGGGAATACCGTGTACTCCTCATCGAGATTTGGGTGAGCGCGGAGTCCCCCGAACGCGGGGTTTCGCGAACGTGGAGAGAGGCGAGGCCACAGTGACCAGGTGAAACTCTTCTCCGAGTAATATCGTGACGCGATTTTTAACATTAAAATATACACATCTATCTTATAAATAAATCTATCAGTTGCACGAGATTAACGAATACTCTTTCGCCCTTACGAACAGATTAATATCGCCGACAAATACTTTCGCGCGAGTGCGCACTCGCGCGATTTCCCTCCGTCTTATTGCCGGGAGTAAATCTTTGAATATCGCTGGCGCGGCTGGACAGATTCCATAAGGAAATCAATGGCGAGATCTATGGAAATTCCTCCGCTTGGCTCGAGTCCACGCGACCGGGAAGAACAATGCGCCGGTCTGGAACATCTTTTATACAATTATAGTTTTTACCGGGCGACGCGATCCGCCCGGAAATATGGACGCGAAAGGAAGATGGTATGAGACGGGCCCGTGGCGTGAGGTGGCGCGAAGGAAGTGAAAAAGAAACGACAAAGAAGAGAAAAAGATAGAGAGAGAGAGAGAGAGAGGGAGGGAGAGCCCGGGGAGAGAAGGTGGCGGCGGAAGAAAGAGAGGGCAGATAATAGCCAGGATAGAATTGTTCCAGGAGCAAAAAACCGATCCATCCCGGAGTGTTATCGGATGGTAGAGACGCGCGGGCCGAGTGCTCCCTCCTTCTGAAAATGCCTGCAGGAGAAAATTGCTTTATTCGCGCGGGATACACATGGCAGTACCAACTGGCGCAACCGTCGTTCGACATCGACGATAAGCGCCGCACACAATTAATCCATTAACGCGAAAGGGCATTCTTTCGGGACGAAAATGCGAAGCTCACTTCTTTTTTTTTTTTTTCATTTTCTTCTCTCAACTCGGTAAATCACAATGGGGGATCAACGGCAGAATATTATATTAATATTATTCCGCGATATGGAGATACGAGGATCAAATATAAACGAGCTTTTTTAAATTGCGCGCCCGTCGGCGGCGTGAGGGGTCTGCAATGTTTCGGACAGTGGAGGGGGGTCATGTGGAAGGCAGTAATAACGTTGGCGCGCCACGTATTTCTTACTCTCAGCAGCAATCACGATGAACGAGAAAAAGATACACCCCGCAGTTGCACAACGTGTTATTATTAAGTTTCTCGTCAACGAAAATGTAAATGCTGCTGAAATTCGGCGCCGTTTACTCCCACAGTTCGGGGAAAGAACCCTTTCATGGGCTCGGGTGAAGCAGTAGTGTAACAAATTTGAGAAAGGACGGGAGCTTGTTGAAAACATTGCTCACCCCCGTCGTCCCCGCACCAGCATCACAGTGCAGAACACCAAGGCTGTTCGAGAACTCATCGAAGGCGATCGGCACTTAAATGTTCTTGAAATCTCTCGGGAACTTCAGATCAGCTATGGAAGTGTGCAATCAATCATTCGCAATGAGTTGGGATTTCGAAAAGTGTCGACTCGTTGGGTTCCAAAGTTGCTGAATGCAGAAATTGGCAAAAATTGGCTGATATGCACTGGGCTGTCCTAGAACATCCACCCTACAGCTCAGACCTGTCACCATGCGACTTCCATATGTTTGGGTCACTCAAGGAAGCCCTTGGTGGACAGCGCTTCACAACGAACGAGGAGGTGCAGCAGTTCGTGTGCAATTGATTTGATACACGTCCGCGAACTTTTTATGATACCGGGACTAAAAAATTACCAGACCTTTGGAGGAAGTGTATAGATAAGATGGGGGACTATGTAGAAAAATAAGAAAAATGTAAATTAGAATTGATTTTGAAAAATATATGGTTTTTTTTTGCAAAACACTCGTTTATATTTGATTCACCCTCGTAACTTTAATTTCGCCGATGAAATTTTTCCGAGTTGAACCGAGCTCAGATGTTGCCGTTCGCATAAACTACGCAAGCTCGGTATTACGCAGCTTCGTTAAGGGGATGCCAAAATCGATAACGTAGAGACGATCGTCAAAATGTTATGTTACGTAAACACCGATAGCGCTACTCTTTTTGTATTCCTCGTACATATATAGATCCTACGAAATAAATGTGAGTGCGATATAAATGCGAATGAGATGAATATGCGCTGCTCTGTTTTATCAGATCTAACCGGAAAAATCTAACCGAGATATATAGAAATTTCTCTGCAAGCTTTTCGTAACTTTTTAGACCTCTAAATTTCACTGAAAAAGGTGTAAAACTGTTCTTCGAAATTCTCCTGACTGAACAGGAGCATTGACGCATTCGGTACGTACAACCTGCAGGATTTCTATATCAGATAAATATTTGCGCTATCTGATAGCTAGAAGTGTCGGTTGGAAATTTTTTATCATTTTCGCCACACACCGAGCAATGCTCCAATTCATTTTCGCACCTGTTTTCACCGTGTAAAAGCATTTCATAATTCTGTGCAACCAATAAGACTTTTTCAGAGAAAAATCAGTAATCTGTCGGCAAAGTTTTCAAATATGATATCCCCTTAAGCGATGTAAACGATCATAACTCGCTCAACAAAAGAAACGCGCTTCCGGCAACGCGATAAACGCAGGGCAGGCGGAGAAGCGCAACCGCGTCTAATTTCAGCGCGATAATAATTGCAAAGCTGCCGCTGTGATGCTTTCAAATCGAGGAACGCGAATGCTTTTTCGTCTCGTTCTGCCGGGATGAGTGCCCTTCGCGAAAGACGGCTGCGCTCGCGATTGGATGAGCGAGCGAGCGAAAAGGAGGAGAAGCAGGATGGATGGAACGTTGCAATTAAACATTGTGTTCCTGTTCACCCGTTATAACTACGAATACCTGACCCAAATCCGACGTATAACATCCTCCACTTTCCCTTTCGTGTCTTTCGCAATTATTCGGCCGCAATTTATCACGGAAAGATGTCGGCGAACGCCGACGATGTCCAAGTGTACGATGTCGCCCGAGAGAAATCGAGCAAAAATATTCATAGCAAACGTTCGTAACGAGATATACATACAGCGAATGTGGAGATTCAGAGACTCAATTTGAATCGCGTAATCTTAATTTGAAAATCAAATGTAGCAACGCTACAATAGTTACAAGCTACGATCACCATAACGAAGTTCATTCTACGTTATACCGTGACTGTAACTGTCAAATTTTTTACGTGCGCTAAACACGTGCACGAAAATCTTGTCCGTTGCTTTTTACAGAAAAATATTCCCGGAATTTATTATCGGCTATTTCCGAACGCCATAATTTAAAAGCCACCGTATAAAATGAAAAAGCAATCAGGCTACTTTCCACGCCGTAGCTACACGTGTGAATAAGATCGTGGTTGATGGCCCGCAAACGAGACCGGGACTGATGAAGCGAGCAGTCCAGCTTGGAAAATAGTTGAGAAATGCTGGGAATACTTCGTGCAGAATTCTTCCGCGGCGATATTGCATTTCAACGCGGGCGCAAGCCAAAAGGCGAAATTAGACGCCTTAATGCTCCCGTGCATTAAGGGAGTTTCTCGCCCGACCTCGCCCGAGCATTTCCAGCATCCGCAATCGACGATAACTGTCGTGATTTTTCAACTCTGGGAAATTTGCTTCAAAGAAAAGATTTTTCATATTCTTGGTATCGTACAAGCACCATACATAATAACGCGGTACTTTCCTATATTATGCGATGCTATGATGTTTGAAAGTAAATATATTGTTCCTCTTCGTGTGTCATTTCGATATACAGGATAACCTGACCGGTTTTAATGGTTCGTAAATTGTTTGCTATATGAAAAAACAAAAATCGTATGATATCAAGGGAGACGTATTGTATAATAATCATTATGTATAATAATAGTTCTTTGTTATTCTGCTTTTTTATCGAGATATAAAGGTTAATCGAGATATAAAGGTTTTTTTAAATGGAAGTTTTTTAAATGGAATGCGTCACATTTGACTTTGCAATTCGGAAGAGTATTGAACGCTAAATAAAAAACTATTAAAGTATAATGGGTTCGAAAATCAGTAATTACTGAGAAATTCATTAAGTGATTTTTAATGTAAATAATGCTGCAAATGTTACCCATTACAATGAACGTGAGTGATACACGTTCAAACGTTTTTGGAGTTCTGTTATAGCGTTACATGCTTTAACGATACGGTCTTTCATGTCTTCAAGTGTCGTGCATGGCTCGCGATAAACTTCGTTTTTAAAGAATATCTCAGTAATTATTGATTTCCGAATTCATTATACCTTAATAGTTATTTTCAACTCAATGTTCAACACTTTTTCGAATTGCAATGTCAAATGTTGCACATTCCATTTAAAAAACTCAAGGTGACCTTTATATCTCGACAAAAGAGCAAAATAATAAAAAACTAATTATCATACTGTGCGTCCCCATTAATACGTACATGCGACTTTCGTTTGAAATTTTTTCATTTAACAAACAATTTACGGGTAATTGAAGGTGATCGAGTTATGTGCCTCATCCTATAGATATATGTACAAGACTCCGGGGAAAATCATTTCATCCGAAATTAAAATACGATGAGAAAACTGCTGCCCTGAGTGATATAATTATTCCGAGGAGACTCGGTTGTAAAAAAAAAACAAGCTCAAGCTTGCCGGAACTCTTTAAACTTTCATTCTCAAATTTACAAAGTCAATGGCGGAGTATATAACAACGAAGAAATATAAAAATCTTAAAAACTTCCTACAACGTCGACGGACGAGATGTACTTTGGTACTCGAAACGCGCATCGTTGAATATAAGAGGGGAGGCATTACAACGCGGAATTTTCGCGCTGAAAGCTGAGAACGCTTGATAAGACGGGGCTCTCAAACGAAACGTCAGCCGTTAGCAGGCGGGTAACGAACGTCAAAAGTAGTAAAATTGCTGAACAAAGGGCAATGATACGGACGAACGAGCGAGTTTACGATTTTCTCTTACGCGCCCGTGCTATGCGTTAACAGCCACGCTAAATATCCGTAATATAAGCGACGTGACATGTTGCACCGAGGCGGCGAATGAACAGCGAATAAAGCGCGACAACTAATTTTCTAATACGGTAATTATTAATGCAATCGTATCTACGTAAAATGATCCTATCAGCATAAATGTGTATATTCGGTTAAATATACATAATATATTAATAATCACTTGCAATCTCTCAATTCGCAGGCAGCTTACCAACATGTTTCGCAAATGTTTGGTAAACGTAACAATTTGCTATTCGTGTCGGACATTATTTATGATTTATTAAGTGATTATCTAATATGATTAATTACACCGTACATGCAAATACGTTAACCGCATATATTATTCCACATTGAAAGAAATAAGTAATATTTCCTAAAAGTAAAAATATAATTGACGAAAAATCGGAAAAGAAATTGGAAAAGAAGTATCACATAATTCTAGTAAATTAAATTTAGAACCATTGTATACTTATATTCAGTAATTCATTTACAAATTAAAGTATTATTACGTTACAAGTATTTATTACAAGTTATTAAAATATATTTAAATTCATGCAAATATTCACTTAAGAGGCTAAAAAACAGATAATTACGTTTACTTGATTCTAGCACTTTCTTTTATGTACTACAATATGCGATAAAAGCTATCGAGTGCTTTTCTAAACGTTTCGCGTTTCCTTTCAATATATATTAATATAGTAAAAAAGTTAAATAAAGAGAGAGAGAGAGAGAGAGAGAGAGAGACGGTTAGGAGACGAAAAATTGCAAATTTGCGTCGGAGCGCCGCTATAACCCGGCACCGGGATCTCCGGTACGTCAAATCGTCGCTCAAGCGAAGCGAACCGCGTCGTTTCGTCGGATAAAAGACGCAAAATTCGCGGGCGTAAGTAAAGAAGCGAAGAAAATGCCGCGGCAGAAACACGGTCGGAAGGAAGATGAATGACCGCGTGGCGCGCATGTAACACGTCTGTAACCTGCAACGCCGCCGGACGTTTTTACAGCGTTAGCCCGGTTACGTATCGTCGGGGAAGACTGAAAGCGAGCAGAACCGTAACACGGGGCGAAACTGCAGCCTGCGTACTACAGCCACTCGGGGCTCGCTCTTTCTCCTTCTCCCTCTCCCCCTTTCTCTCTCTCTCTCTCTCTCTCCTCTCTCTTTCTCGCTCTGTCTATACATATAGATATATATACACACACGTCAATGTAACGTCCGTAAAAGCGAAACATCGACATAACTTTTGCCATCTCGGCGGTTTTGCGATTGCTCTGATAATAAAGTAAAAATTCCAACGGGAGAACTCCCGCCTGGCTGTTGTGCTTTCTGATTTCGAGAGATGAAATGGAGGAGCACTGGGAAGAATTTTTTATCTTTCGGAAAAAGGAAATAAACACGCGCGTGTGTTTATATAATTTCTAATTGCTTCTGATGAATCTTAATTAACGTCGAATCTGCGAAGAGCTACGACGGATGCGTTCGTGAAAATGATACGCTACATCTCGCGACGATTTTTGAACGTAGATACCCGATAAAGTGGCAATTTATGCCGCGGGGTAAGAATCGGGCAGGAGCTCGCCGAGATAGAATTACGCTCTGTCTGCCGTCTTGGAATGACACTTTTATCGGTCTTCCGAAAGTGGGCCGAAAAGCGGTCGCGTCTTCTGCCGACGCTCTCAGAATACGCTGGCGCACGCGGATACACGTGGATTCGCGTCTTGAAATTTAATATTTCCCCTTTTCGGAGGCACACGGAAATGCCATTAAACGGTCCGCGAGAAGCCGCCGAGCGTGTTCATCGAATTGAAAGTTTGCACAGGCCTGCCGGCTTCTCGACACACGAGCGTGAACGCGCGCGCCTTGAATGCGGGATGAAAGTCAGTTTCCATCTAGCGAGATCGAACTAAGAACGTATATCGCGCGATCTATCCGTATATCACGGATGCCGCGTATATGTACACCTCTATATACCGATTTGAAGCAAAGTACGCGGGCGGATTGATTCGCACAGACACATTCGTGCCGTTCGCACACACACGCACACACAAGCGCGTTAGAAAAATATACCAAAGTCACATCACACAGGGAATATTCGTGTGGCGCTTTTCCAACAACTTTCCCAGGAGAATTAAACAGCACTCGATGGAAAAGTCTGTGCGAGTTTCTTGTTGTCATAAAATAAAGAATAATCACGTAAAATAAACGAATAATGCAACACAGTAGTTATTTATCGCCCAATCTCATTTTTCTCCGGATATTAGTTGCATTATCGACCCATTTTAGAAAATTGAAATCAACCTTATTCCGCTACATGAGCAAAATGAGATTGTCGATTCAATGCTGAAACGAGTTTACAAAAACCGCGAAAAATAGAATATGATCAGCATACACATACAACGGGCTTCTATCGATTTAGATAGTTCTTACAGATCGTATGGAATAATTAAAATTCATCGGACAGTCTACCTAAAAGCGAGATATACATATAATCATTTATGTAGATGAATGTTAAGCGATTTCGGCAATTTCGCTTCACGTATCCTAGCAACTATATTAGAGGAACCTGAGGCATAATGGAATCCAACTATAATGGGATATGGTCGATAATTTTTTTACAGATATTAATTTTTTTATTCTGCTATATAATTAAATGCCTTGCAATAACTATTATTAGATGTCTCTTACTGCGTATTATTATCAGTTGTTATCTTGATTTTAGCTGAAAGTATTACGTTAATAAAAATCAAATAATGAATCTTGTAGAAGATAAGCATGACCGCGAACTTTATTTTCAGATATCTTTCAATAAAGAAAATACCGTAACGAATAATGATGAAGCTTACAACTTGAAAGTCTGTGCAAAACAAATTCCCCTTATCGACTGACGCGCAAGAAACCTTTATTTTTGCATGTATAGTGGTGGTAGACGCGATTTCTATGCTATTCTCGATCCGCGGTCTCGTGCCGTTACGCTAAAAAGTCGTTCGCTCGTTAACGGCCGTCACAGTCTGCAATCGTGAAAAGAACGATTGTAGTACGTGGCCGTCTCGTGGAAGAAGAAATTTTAGCGTACCAAAAGTTTTCTTATCCCATCGCTGTTATCTCATCCCTTACCACTGACTATCGTTCGAATTAAGCGGACGTAATTAACAGCGAAGCCGAATGCTAAAAATGATAGTTCAAGTTACCACGAGAAGGACACTCTCAATTTTATTTTCGCGCGGAACGTTTGCTTATCAACCTTAGCATTCTTAATTACAATAATTCAATCAATGATAAACTTACTATGACACATTCGATTCAAGCATTAACTTTTTCCTATCCAGTAGGGAAAAATAACTAACTAAACAAGATGTGTCCCAATTTTCGAAAAAGAAAAAAACGTAAAATACGAAAGGGTTAAATTAACGAACGATGCTTACGAAAACGTGAAATTTGAGACGTCTCTGTCGCATGACAGGATATTATCTTCGTCACTCGATATTTTACTCTGTCGTTCGATTACACAGCGTTTTCCGTCTCGTAAGTCATACGCTCGTCTTGATGATACATCGCGCAGAATAATCGTGCGAGAGGACAAATAACGCACCGGTGCGAGAACGCTCTCGACAAAGTTTGACAACAGCATTTTGCCGTCATAACCGCGGCGCGGCACAAATGAAGCGTTGTACGCGCGAACGAGAACGGCACGATGAAAGTATACGCGAAACAGATTCATATAATATATCGGTGTGCCTCTATTTTTTCATCCCCTTTTATTTCATTTTTGCCGCGAACAAAACACTCGGCGACAGTACGGTAGCGTACATCCGCTTTCGCGGTTTTCAAAGCGACTTTTAGTTCCTTTTGTACGCTCCTCCACACGCTCGCACAGATGAGCGCAAACATACGTTACGCTGAAGTTGCAGTCAAATGAAAAGCAGTCGCGTGTTAATGGAAGGAACACGAGCGCGATTCAGCTTCGATTTTCGCGTTCTTGATTGGCCTGGCTAATGACGAAAATACGAGGCCGCTTATAAGAAAAGGGCGGATTTTCCATTTTAAGAAGTCCTACTTCGGGAACAATGGCGATTCGAACGCGTGCAACTCGACGTAGTAATTTTCACTTCCGCCGGGAAGGGTGGAGGAAGTATTATTAATTGTATTGCGCAACTACATTACATTGCGATGTTATCATTTACTCGTACGTCGTATTTGGAAGTCGAGAAAATGTGCGGTGGAAAAGTTCAGCAGGGAGTATCTCATGCGCTTATTTTTTGTGCGAAAGATTTCTCATTATTATGTGCATCGAGATAGATAGAAG
>NW_014554712.1:1267858-1345570 GCF_001313825.1 Dinoponera quadriceps | reverse complement strand
ATATATATATATATGTATGTATGCAACATAGCCGGAGGTTAAGTAACGGACGCACATAACGGCCCTAATGTACATTTAATGTCTTAACTTTGAATGCGGCTCGCGGCCCACCCCGAGATAACATTTTAAATATGTTTTTGCATTTATGTGGTCGACCAACCCTCGTCGGTGCGCGTCACGAGAAAAGAGCCAGCCAGCCAATACAGTACGGTTGCAGTACAGTGCAGTACGGTGAATGCAAGGCAAGGAAAAAAGAAAGTTTTTAACGCAACGATTGCGAGCTCGACTATGTTCCCCCGCCTCTCCCAAGGCGCAGCAGCTAAGGTACTTTTTCCAAGGGATTTCCGCGCTTTTTCTCTATTTCTCTTTCCTTAGTAGAAAGGCTGCATCAAGAATCTACGATCTTACTGTCGACCGGGGAATACCAGAAGTTTTTCCATTCGCCGCAACGACAAAGGAAACGAAGAGGCAGGATACGCCCTTATTTGAACCCTGACGAGCGAATTTTACCGGGCTCCACGAACACACGTTCGATTCGCTGTCATATCTCTGTTCACACGCTCGTTAACGCGATTATGATCGTTTCAACGCGCTAATTTTGGGGAAGTAAGTATTGGTCTCTGATAAGGAGGAGATAGATGGAAATAATAGATGGAAATAATAGCAAGATGTACATCCAACGTTGTACATCTCTTTAATCGCATAAGTTGCAAGAGATTATCTTAGAACGGTAATATTAAATTATCCCGGAGCTTTAATAGAATAATATAATGAATTTATTATTGCGAGAGCGATATTGTCGAAATATGTAATAAACTCGTACAGAATGTCACAGATGTGACACAAGTAATACATATCTGTCACTTATTCCCAGATCCAAGTCACTTCATCTTAAAACTTATATTTCCAACTCATCCCTTACGATCATTACAAAATACACTTTTGCAAATTTCTTATGAATCATTCCGACTATCAGGCAGTCAAGTGACAGCTCTTTTTCATCCAATTCATTCGCGAATTTCTTTTCACTGAGGATAATATGTGTCAGATATAGGACAAAGAGCAATTGATCAAGTGATCCTCTTGCGCCGTTACGGTCGAGACGCAAATTTCGACTACGGACGATCGACGTTTCGTTTCGCGCTGACCCTACATTTCAAGTGTAGGCTATTTTCCCTCGCTGTCTATCTTCGGAATAATTCGCGAAAACGTCTCATCGTCGGATTTATTTCCGACCGAGTGCTAACTCTGCGGAACAAGCTGCTCTCTCTCTCTCTCTCTCTCGCGCGCGCGCGTATTCGTGCATTCAAGAAACTTGTTTTCGTGCTCGCTTAACGGAAAAACGAGTTACCGAAACCCTCAACTTGTAATTAATCGGAAAATACGCGACGATCATCTCTCCTCTTTCTCCCTTTGCTTGAAGCGAGAGTGGCGCCTCGCGATAAATTCCGCGCTATAACGCGCGCCACGCCATTCTGCGCGATCTCATTGCTCCATTCAGGGCCGTCTGAACTGCTAAACTGACATTATTGCGCGTAACGCGAGTGCTCCGGCGTATTCGAATTTATTCGGTGTGCAAGCCGTCGACAGGTTCGTTCGTATGCATAGCCCGGCATGTTGATTGGCTGGCACGCAAAGTCGTGCTCTCACGCCGGCAAAGTCCGCCCGTTGCTGCTGCTCTATGCCCCGCGCCAAGCGGATATTGCACACGCGTTGTATTAATATGTATTTAAATTAGTGCCTCAAAGCGATACGAAATTACGGCGCCCGCGCGCTCTACCATACACGGCTGCTGGCGAAATACACACGAATTGCTTAGGCCGATCATGAATGACGCAATGTCCCCGCGGTATCAAAATTCCGAGGGCTTTCACCCCCGTGCTTTGTATTGTTATACCACCAATTATCAATTCAATATTGAATTCCGAAGCCCCGGAGCCGCGATTCTGAGTTTTGCCGGTTCGCTTCTCCATTGAATACGCGGATGCTAATTCGCGGGAAAAAATAAACGTAATTAGCACGGGTCGCTTCGCCACTCGCTATTTCTTTTTCTACCTTTTCCGTCTCTCGTTTCGCGAAACGTGCAGTCGTCGACGGAAAAATTGCCCGATTCCCTAGGCATAGTGATATCGGGAACTTCGAATTAAATGCATATCACTTTTGAATATTTGTCAGCATCACGACTGTTGCTTTGGAGCATCCTTGCCGGTTCACAGAATAATCAGCAGTCATGATGCATGAATATTCAGAAATGATATTCCAAATTCGACGTTTCCTCTATCGCTATGCCTACTCTCTAAAGTGCAATCAGTGTGTTATAACTGAGAAGCAGTCAATATTCACCGGTAATCATAATTAACGAATGTAGCATTGCACGTCAGTAAAATTTCACTGCGAAAATCTGTTAATAGCGGCTACTGTTTCCATCAGGGAACATCCAACTGCAGGAACTGTGAGAAAAGAAATTATTTATCGCGCTTCTTTTTTATTATCTTAATCTTTATCATTCTTAAGATGTTGTCAATGTTGTTTTACTAATTCAATCAACGATGTTTTCGACTGATTCGATTTAGAAGAATAAGGAATGGGACAACCTTTCTGTCCACGACTTCACCGTGTCAACGACGGCCGATAACGAGTCGCAAGACAACGCGATGCTCTTAACACGTCGAACGCAAACGTCCGCCCGAGGCGAAGAACTCGAAGTGATGTAACGAGTTATGCAACTTTAGGTACGGTCGCGTAATCGCCGCTGAAAGGCCGTCGCGGCTGTGCAAGCTGAGCTTTCCCTTTCCTTTTATTTGTTTCTTTCCGATTGTCGCGGAGAACACGCGAAATCTCAGCAATGTCGCGCAGTCAACGGCGCGCGCCGAGAACGAGAAACTGACAGAATTGTCGTAGCACGCAAAATTCAAGTCGAGCACTCATTCCTGATGTAACGCCGCCGCTGCAATACGTCATACGACCGCAGGACAGTGGAAACCCTTTAATCGCGAGGACATCTGGAATCGGTAATTACGAAACTAGTGAATATCGTATTTCCGCATAAAGCTCGCCACCGTGTCACTCGGACGCCGTGTCGTGCAATTTTCATTAATTGCACCGTACCAGGAGCGCACGTGTGTGCGTTCCTTCTGACCGAGATTAGAGTTTTAGGAAGTTGAATTTCGTTCCCGCCTCTTTCTCCGCGTTTCATATAATCCAACGACGCGACGCGTCGTGCGTATCGAAAAAAACCGCGAGCGCGACGTAACATATCGCGCGAAGTACGAACGAAGCGAGAACAAAGAACAGTCGCACGGCAACGTTCGTGAAACTCGTTACACCGCACTGTTGTATCTTTAATTAGAATATTACAAAGTTATATCAGCAGGCGTAGATCCAATTTAATCCGGATATTCTCGTCGCCGGCTCTCGTAAGGCTCCGAAGCTATTCTTTCCGTGTTTCGCTCTTCCTCTCCCTTTTTCTCGAGCTCTTCGTCTATCTGTGGCCTTCTATTTCACGCCTCTATTCCTTCTCGTTTCAATTCCTCGTTTTTAATCATTGCCTCCTGCGGCTCCTCCGAGCTGCTCCGAGCCAGCTACTCGTTCTCTCTCGTCGAGGTAGATACCGTCGCGTCAAATCGTTTAAAACTTGGAGAATAGCCGCGAAAGGAGAAACCGAAGTTTACCCCGAGACTCTTTAATATATCTTATTAGGGAAAGTAGAGAAAAGGACTAGCTTATTATTAAGAGATAATTACGAGATTACGAAAGAAAATTCTCGAAAATATCCTCAACTTCCCTCCCGTCCATTGAAAGGAGAAAAGAAGGAAAGAAAGACGATAACGCTAAGCGAGAGGAAGATTGATTAAAGGCTGATCGAAGGCGCGCAATATTCATTAGCGACGAGAGCGTACGACTGAAGCTATTAAACACACATTATACACACCTCTCAGCGACTCGAAATGTCGATGTCATTTCACGGGGGGCGAATACGGTAAAGTGATCGCGGTAAATTACGTTTGCCGGAGAATATAAAGGACCGTCCGCGATATTTACCTCCGTTCTTCGCGTAATATAACGTTTGTTTCAACAATTTAGAGTCGAAGAGCGGCGCGCTCGGAGATAAACAACGTGTAACTGGAAGTAATAACGGCGAACGACGGAAAGTCGATGAGCGCGTCGATAGTTGGCGATGAACTTCGATTTAATGCTCTTTCGCGACGAAGGGACGCGTAGCAGCGCACCCCAAATCGAAATTTAGAATCTGCTATAAGTAAATGCTATAACTTGCAGTTTTCTAACGCAATCCCGCGATCATTTCGCGCGGGATTCCAGCAGACGTGACGTACAATTAGCCTATACGCGCGGCACCACGTAGCGCAACGCGAGTGCTACGAGTGACCCGAGTTATGAATCTAATGGAAACACAATCGCGCCTTATCGAGTGGCAATAACGCTGCCGGGCATTGTTCGTCGGGCTGCGGTAATCAAGTTCACCCTTGGCAGCAATTCAACGTATAATTGCCACGGTGAGAGCTCACGTGACGCTTCGCCCGGCTATCAAAAGAGCGTGGCTGATCTCGGCGTTGCGCGAGCGAACACGAGCCGCGTCGCGTTTCGCCAAGCCACGATATCAGCCGGTTAAACCGAGACGCGTACAAATACGCGAGCGAGGCTACCCGCGATATCGTCCCCCGATGTGTAAATACCGGAAACTGGAAAATTAAATTCATTGGAAGCGATATCGGTGTGCTCGAACATTTATACCTTACGGCGGATTTAATCACATTGCACCACGATGTACGTATTACAACGCGCCCGCGGACACTGCCGTGCGGGGCGTACGAAAATGTCTCACGTATCAACCCCGACTGCGTCCTGGCGCGAGCGAAAACATACGATCCACGTACCTTGGCACATTATTGTGATAATATGTAGTATACTGATGGTCAAGTATCGACTTCTTCTCTGTCGGTCCGCCATGTTTCCCTCGGCGCGCGCTTCAAGTACCGCAGGTGATCTGCAAAGACAGGAAGTACGGTTATTAGTCGTGGGAGTAGAAACGGAAGTAAATCGATCGGTCAAATGTACAGGCAATTAAAATTCACAGGACGGGGAATCGTAATCGTCTCGCGTGAAACGAACGCGCAAAATATCGTCAGAATCAGATGTTTTTGCCGTGTAACGTATTTTTTTCATTTCGCCCCGCTTTTTCAGCAGCACGAAGGTAAAAGAGAGCATAAAATTCTGCCGCACGTGAGGGCAGAGAGTGGAAATGAATGAATGAACGTAATAGCGACTGCTCCCGTACAACGTCCTTTCTCAAATATTCCACATTTAATATGTTATAAATTACAAAGTGCCGCGTGGCACAAATAATGCCGTCGCGTACTTAACGCGTCCCCATGCATTACATAAATATTTTCCCGTCACTTCCACTCCTCGACGGATGAACAAATGAAATTAATCAAATGGAAAATTTAAAGTAACGCGGAGCGAGCGCGTGGGAATAGTCGCCAGGATCTCCAAATATTTTTTCCGTCTCGCGACTTTTTCAACTTCGCCGGCTTCCTCTCGGCGGGCGCGAAGGCGGGGGAGGCGCGTGAGAATAAAGTACACGTGAAAGAGGGATTTCGAGAACTTTGAGGGATTGATGAAACGTATTTATTATTAATGGTATAGAGGCCGCCGCGCGCGTGATCGCTATATGCCGCTGTTGGCCGCGGGCAAACAGATCGCTCGGGTTATTAGCGGCCTTCAGTAAATAACCCTATTTTATCATTAAGGGTATGATATAAATCTAACACAATGCACACCGGCGCCGGGGACTAACGCATACACCCACGTCAATCTGCCATAATGTGCATGTCCAAATGCATATTGCAATGTTGCAATATGTCGATTGGTCGGGAATGCACGCAACCGTGAAATCATTAACGCATGGCTAAGTCAATGTAATACGAGGACTGCAGTAATTAACGAACGTCCTATGTTAATCAGACTTATCGAGTTGAAATATGGGCATAATATGCGACAAGATGCGACTGCTATTCATGGTTCAAGTTCGTATTCAATATCGTGTGTGTATACAACTCAATAATAACTATCGATGACATCCTGCGAACACGAAGATCACATCAGCGTAAGGTAATTCGAATATGAATGGGACAAGTGGCCCTATTCGAGAAATCGCCGATGCCGAGCCGGCATCGGTTTTGTGTGTTTACACGCACACACGAATAACACGCGGGAAACATTTTATTCATACGGAAACACAGATAGTTGGGGGATAAGTTGGGCAATGAGAGGGCTGTTTTAATTCGCTCGCGCAGTGCGCCTCTCGGATATGAATGAACGATACGCGCTCGTCTAACTCTTTCAATATTTAAATTAGCCTGAATTGATGCACGAGGCGCGGCGGTAGCACCGTCGATTCAGGCTGCAAAAGTACAAGTCGAAATTACAAAGTGACTTTTTTGCAAGAAACTTCGAGTTTCATGTTTCTTCATCATGTGTCTCTTTACAACGATGGGCTTTTTGATTCATTTATGTCCCATATTTTTTTTCGACGCAGCGATTGCTCCCATGTAACGCTTCCTAAAATATTCAACATTTAATGTAAATCACAAAGTGCCACTCAGCATAAAGAACGTCATCGCGTTATTATCGTATCTCTATGCATTACGTAAATATTTTTCTGTCACTTTCATCCCTTAATTATGTAAAAAATTATATATATATATATTTTTTTTGTTTTTGCTTTTCTTTTGAAGATTCATTAAGCCAGATATTTTCTAGATGGAGCTTTCCGCGCAACGAAAGTTTCTGCAGGCCATTATACGGATATTTAAAGTGTGAAAACTCTTCTAATATTACGCGCGTAATGCGCAATTCATAATGTTATCACGAGTTTTGCTGGATATATAACAGGGATTTTCATAACGATGCCACGCGTTGGTACTCGAGTAAAACGACCCGCGCGTCGCTATAGCCCTGAATTTACTTCTACTATCGCGTTCGCTCCATAATTAGCAAACTCAGTTACCTAACACTGTTACAGCTCTACGTCCGCGTTCCTTTATCTATTTTTCTCGGTAAACTTGTTTGCGAGGGGTTCGCGTCGAAAAATGCTTTGCATGAACAGCCCTTGGCGATTTACCGTTACCGCTAGTTACTCCTGTTTGTGGCGATCCGGGACAATATGATCGTTGATAATGGGAAAATGCAATTAAAGGATAAACGCAGAAAGATGACATAAACAGGCGGTAAAAAGCAGCAAAAGCACAGTTAAATGCACGGACGAGCGAAATTCGTCCGTCAAACTCCCTCGTGTGTTAATTAAAACGATCTAACGTATTACGAGGGGGGGGNNNGGGGGGGGGGGGGGGGGAAGAGTTCTGTTGCATGAAAGACACGGGGACGTAATGTTTCAACGTCTCGCGTAAATTATTGCGCAACGTATAAAGAGACGCGGTCGAAATACACCGCGTTTCTCGCGCGAAAATGCGCGCGAAGAATCGCACAATCGCCGAATATTAAGACGCCTTGATTGTATGCAGATGCACGAGATGCGTGTCGTGCAAGGAGTCGCGTAGTTTAGGTATCTCCGTGTTATGTCACATCTACTCGGTTGAAGGCCGTAGTTAGTGTATGCTAAACTTTGAAGACATACAGCTATGTTTACGCCCGAGAAACGAGCGACTAAGAGACTGCAGGTCGAATAGTTACGGGGCTCATATCGAAGCAGGGACGAAATTACGATATTAATTCACCGCTCAACGACAAGCCTACTCGTTATTGGCCGATTATTCGCTGCCGGTGAATCGGCAGCATCGATCGGGAGTTTCGAGATATTAAAGAAAGAATATATCGGGCCAAAGCACGGATGCGTTGCGGTGCCATCGGAAAATCTTAATATTGTCAATATTAACATTTAAAGAGCGCTGCAACACACATATCCGTGCTTCGGTTCCTCACGGCCCGATATATTCTTCTTTTACCATTTTCAGAAACACGTCATGGATAATTTTGAAATATCCTTCCGCCGCGGCCAACTTTCCGCGATATTTTCCACTCTCCAACTCTAAGAAATCGTTTCGACCACAACGAATTGCGAATACGAATCACGGGCGTATCGACCCTCAATGCACACCGTTAATATATCAGCGTTAGCATCGCGAGCCGTGAAATTAGTCGGCGCGTTAATTTACAATAGTTTCCAGAAATTGCTCCAATTAACGAGCGGCACCGTATCATTTCCGATTTCTCGCCTCGGCGCCGCGCCGTAGCAATTATTATATCGCCGACCGAGGAGGGCTCTCTCCACTGTTTACAGTCGTTCGGCTCGCTGGCCGGCTCGCGCCAGTCGGTCTCTTTTAACGGCGCACCGATAGTTTAATCCAATCGGGCCGATGGCCGTTAGTAGTACAACCAGGGATTCGCCGCCGCGCCGTTGCGTCGCTCTCCGCTGCTGCTGCGCGACGCCCACGAGATTTACGAGGTGATTTACAAATTGGCGGTTATTGTGCCCGGCTTCGAAATCAAACTGTCCTCTAAATCAAAATGTCTGGCGGCGTTCATTAAACGTCAGGCCAATCCGGGGAAATCGGGCCGCTCTCGCAGGCGTTTCCGCCGCGACAGCCGTTACTCCCGCTACCTCCGTCTTCGTCTGACCTGCTCCGACCTCCGGGGGCTTCCACCTCCGCCATCTCCGCTTCCGTTACACACGTTATATCTTCGATCTCATTGTGACGGGAGTGTCGGCGGCAACGCGCGCCGAATTTGTCGGCGGATTTGTCGTCGATAAGCGTAAATCGGGAGACGCGCGCCGGCGTTGTTTTCCCCGATACCCGTTTCGTCGTAGCCGCGAGGAACAAACACGCCACGTCAAAAGCAGTTAAATATTACACGGTCGAAACGTCATTTCGCGCACCGGCGAAATGAACGCGCGAACTTAAATCGTCCGTCCTTCGTTCTAATCGGTCGTTTTAATCGACAGGGACAGTGCCGACTGATCGAGGTACGCCTCGATCCGATTAAATCAAACTTCCCTCCACTGTTCGCCTACACTTCGCGATAATAGGAATTTAAGTGGACAAACATGTCTCACGGCGAAGGAGATCGAGACGAAACGGCGAAAACAAAAACGGACAGGCGCGGATTGCCTGATTGTAACGTATGAGTCGAATAATGACGTAATAATGAGTCAGGAACTTGATTTCTAAAAACATGAGAATCGTACGAATAACTATTTTCGAAAATCGAGCGCATATAGCCATGATTATGCGAGAAAGATCAACCCACAAAATTATGACTTTTGAGATTTTGTTACCAATGAGTATTCTATACGTTTTTCTACATGAAACAAAAAGATTCGAGCCTTGTGGGCGCCTAAAATGTATTAAAGAACAGTGTACATTTCCTACTAGTTATGCATTTTTTACTAATTGCGTCTTTTTTACTTATTTTTTAAGGATTAAGCTTATCAATGAACATCCTTAAAAAGAAGAAAAAAACTATGCTTGAATGCTTGAATAATTGTAAAAAACCTAAATGCTTTTTATACTTTTAAATCATGTGTCAAGTTTCCACCTTCATCTTCCTCGAAATGTAGTCCATATAAAAAAAATGAGTTGAATCTTTTTTGCATAACTATATATATATATATGGTCATAGTTAGATCGCTGGATAATTTATTCGACCCAATCTATATAAACTAATATTTATATTCTTTACATCCGTGTTCTCTTGTATGTGAAAATGCCATTATAATTATTAACAAACACATTATATATCCATTGATTAAATAAGGCTCAAATCAAAGTTAGTACTATTATCGTAATTGACCCTCGTTTATGACAATTAATTTATAGCAACGGTATAACTAAACGATAGTACCAATAATAACTAATGTAATGATGTATCATGCTATGAAACTGTACCGAATTAAACTTTGACTACAAAGCACAAATATAAATTGTAATATATAATCGGTAGTAATACACATCGATGAATCGGTAGTAATAATCATCGATGAATCGGCAATAATAATGACGTAACAGTTCTATTACGCGAAATATCAAAAAGAGAAAACGAATAACGAATTAAAACATTTTAACACCATATTAGTGCAATATCAGATTCGTTATCTTTCTCAAGTGTTATTAAACGTTTAGCAACGTGGTGTTAAAGACTAATCACCTACGTAACAAACTCGTATATAACTAGTGTTAAACATAAAAGCGGCCGAAAACATGGACACAATTGCCATCGTGAGTCGAGTTGCGCCATAGTGAACCCGCAACGTTCGATACAGGACAATGTCTCTATTTTCTTTACGACTAGCGTTACTTTTATTATCCGTCGTCATAAAAGCACGGGTGAGAAAAACATCTGGGGTAGAAGAAACGTTACAGCGTAGACTTCTTGCTATACGACATGGACGATCACCGATATCCAACTTGGATACATCCCTTCCCCGAAGCGTCTTCTCCCTTCACTTTTTTCCTCCCCACGTTCACCTGACGATTAGCACGACCATGTAATCATAGAAGAAGAGAGTAGACGGACAAAACAAAACATTCGAGATTCGATTTTAGCTTACAACTTGTGCACACCAACGTAACGCACAACAGAGTAACAATTGTAAATAAATGTAGGAAATAGTAAAACTAGTTTTTTACTCTTCCGACCGTCGGGGATTTTTGAAAATCGAAGCTTCTTCGAGGATTAAAATTACGCGTTAGCAATTCAGGAGAGGAATATGGTGTCCGATGGAATTTGCGCGAAGGAAAAGCCGGATCCAATACTTATCGCGATACCTGCGGGCAAACGGTCAATACGATCAATTATTTATCCGTTCACGTAGCATATGGGCGGATAAATAATTGACATTTCGATCAGCGAACCTTCGCATTCATCGTGATTTTCAGACCTCCCGGACAGTTGCCGAAACTTGTGCGACTGTATATCGTACCTTCTATTTTTATATCGCCATCGCCATGTGTATGTATATATATATATAAATGATAAAATTATATATATATATATATATATATATAAAGAACAAAGGACGATATCGGAGTCGACTGAAAGTTTGTGAGGTGAGAAAAGTCTGGTCGTTCGATGAACATCTGTCGAGGACTGCTCGCAATAAACGCCGCCGCGGAAAATAAACCCTCCGATGAAGTTAAAGGAGCGTCATTGCCGATGCGATAAATCCCGTTAATTCGCCGCGCTTTAAGCGTAACGTAACCAGATATAGCAGACAATACCGATCGATTAATCGAATCCCGAATAAATGGAAAAGAAGCTCTGCGGCCTTCCTGCAAAGCGAAAAATCAGCATAACGCATTGTCCGAAAATAAACCGTAAACATTGCATTAATTCGCCATGGAAAATCCGACGCTGCATCCTCTTGAAATCCGATCCCGGTTGGGCTTTAAATTACATCGAGTTCCGAACTGCATTTTTTTTCTCTATTTAACATACGCGATATTTGTGTCCGGAAATTAGTGGGATACATTTTTCGTTTCATCCACGTTAGATATTTCACCGGGCATTCGAAGCCAGGTGAAAATATTAATTAAATTTCCTTAGAGCTCGCCGTGCGCGAGACGCGTGTATAAAACTCCGCATTTTATCGCGACATAAGGTTGCGTCTCACCGATAAATCCGGCATTAATTATCGCGCCTTGAATTTAGCGATATCGAGCATCGGCGTCGGACGGCGTTCAGGTGAACGTGGAAGCGTCGCGGATATAATCATAAATTCCCGGTTACGGGCAGGACGTATAATTACGCGCCGCTTCCTCGACATCAGGACGTCGTCGTTGCGACACCGCGCCGCGTATCCTCACACCTTCCGCGCGGGTCCGCGCTGACAAAACTCCGCGACGAGTCGCGGAAAGCGCAAACGCGCGACAAAACACTAGGTAATTGCATTCCGGAAGTGAGCGGGTTGAAAAGCGGTACACGCGTTCACGGTATCGTTTTGTTTCGACCCGGATAATTGTTGATACGCGATCCAAACCGCACCGGCCTGCACGCGCGCATAGACGAGCGCGCGTTAATTATCGCTATGACGATTCGAGCGCACGGCCGGTCGCATCGCGCATGCACGGAGAAGAATGCGCCCGCCTAGTGAATTAAAGTCGTCGCGTGCACGTTCGATTCTTGTACTTCCGCTTCGATATTCAGCACCCCGGCGTGAGTCCTGCGTCGATCACTTTCGATGCTCTGCCGATGACAAATGTCGGGATGAGTAATAATAATACGCGTCCCCCAGAGTAACGCAGAGTAAGAGAGTAAGATCGAATCTCAGGCGGCAACATACCACTTTGCATTTATAAGTTCGATGATAAGGAGTAGTTAACCGACTTTGTAACCGTGCAGTACGCAAATGAGATAGATGAGATAGAAGAAGTGAGCATCAAAGGGGAGGAGAAAAAAACATCGTGACGAGAGATACTTCCGTTTTCATAAGCGTGTCTGCAATTAGACGGATCTTTGTGCGACGTTACATTCCCGCGAATAAAGCGTTCCTCCCGTGAAGTGCAGCATCCGGCCGCGAGATCGCATCTCTAATATCTTCCTCTTCACTCGCCCGCAAAAATGATTGGAAACTCAGTCGCGCCGCGAACAATGTTCGCGCGGGAACAATCGCAGCTCAGCTCATTTATCTATTATTAAAAGTTTTTAACTACCGGCGTCGAGCGACGACGACGACGACGGCGGTGGTTGCGGCGGCAGAGGACCGTGTTAAGGCGATGGCGAGGGTGAGAAAGGCGGAAAAACGATGAGAAAGGCGTTAAAAAAGAAGAAGAAGAAGAAGAGGAGGGAGAGAAGGAGGAAGAAGAGGGGAAAGTGGGGACGAGAGGAAGAGCGACGAGGGGGAGATGAAACTCCTCCTTCGCGGGAGTTTCTTCCGAATACGGCGAACGACCGTAAGAATGGGCTCATTCAGATCAGCATTTCTTAACGAGGAAAGTTGCGGTTACTAACGGGGTTTGTGTACACCGCGACAAACAGGATCTCGAGATTACGGAAACTCGACGACCGCGGGCGTGTTTTGTACAAGCCGGATGAGTAGCGCTGCATTCTGCGTAACAATCGCGTTTCAGGCTCGGCCTGGTGGAGACGTGCGTAAGCGCAAAGATCACGGTATAATACGGGGAGCATCAATAGCGACGACGTGTGCCTGTTTCGAAGCGGCCTCGTTTCGCGCCCACAATCGCGCGTTCCCCGTCACGCAGAGATATATACACATTGCGCGGAAAGATCGCGGCATTAAGCACGCGCGTATTTTTGGAGCGGCGGCTGTCCTCTCGCGCGCAAACAGTTCGTAGACGCGTCGCACTCGAACGCATTAACGGGCCCTTCGCCGCCGAGCGATCGTGTCGGAAACGCGCACTTTTCAAGCGAGAGAAACGCATACGTCAGATACGTCATTCAATCGGCAACACATATATCTTTGTAACTGTAAGAGCCCTTCGAGACTCGAGCACTCTCGGAAAACCGTTTGAAGTCATCGTGGGAGAGAGAGAGAGAAAGAGTGTCGGGGCGAGAGTGTAGGCGAGAAAGGGCGGAATGAGAGAAGATCGTTGATGTTACACCGACGCTCTCTCAAAGAGTTAGCCGAGCGGCGATAGACGAAGGCATATCGGGTTTTTCATACGCGTCTGCTTCTAATGATAGACGGTAATCGCGTCCGGTGGGCGCGATGTCGCGCGAACACCGGCTTTTTGGAGGATGACGGAGCGATAATATCATATAGATAGATTGAAAACAAACGGAGCGATAAGTATCGAATTCGCATGAACCGTCATATCACCGCGTTATTGCGGAAAAACAGGAAGAACGAAGCAACGACCGTCGTCCACGACGCCGTGTCGGTAAACATCCAGAAAAGATTCGCCGTCGCAAGCCTGGAACGATAATAGGCCGCCCGAGGCGAATGGAGCGGCAACAGCAACGAGGATTGCGCTCAATAACGCTCGATTAGATTTAATAAATAGGCACCCTCGAATTACACGATCGGATTGCCCCAATAATTCTTTCCAGTCGCCAAATCGCCGATACGTTAACCCCCTCCTCCCGCCAGGTGTATCCCCCAGCGAGAGATAATACGTACTTTTTCACGGGAGTCCGTGGATTTCCGGGGACATATCGTCGACGATCTTCGAACCACTTTCGACTGCACCGCTGCAACTATCGATGAGTCGACGGAGTCCGTGGGAGGGTGGTGGTGGTGGTGGTGCTACCAGTGCGACGTCCGGATGTCCATGAAACATTTATCTCACTGCACTCCCGTGACCGGTCCCCGTCCGTCCGTTCGTCGAATTACGAAAGTCGCGCGGACAATCACCGTTGTTCCCAGCGTGCGATCAAATCGTCGCCGGGGAGTACTCGCGCGCTGCCTCGACCTCTGGTATTTTTCAATTATATGTACGAACGACGCCCGGCCGGACGGTACGAGAGAGATCAACGCCAACGCGTTCCGATCGCGCGCTACCGCGCGTTATTTCCTTGCCGCTTGATGAGAAAGACCTGAATGGACGTGCGCGTTTAATTTTCGAAAAAATGCGCCCGCATTTTCTCGGAAAGGGAAATGCCGGAGTTCGGAAAGCTCGCGTTTTCAACGTTTACGAAACGTTTCGCCGTCGGAACTTTTCCCGTCGTATCGAGGATTCGTTGCAACGCGATACGTTGCGACGGGTATGACGAACGAGAGCGAAAGAACGGAAGTTCCGTTCGCAATTTCAAAGGACGCACTCTCGAAGACGCGAGGTTTGGAATCGTTCGCGAGAAGACGCGCGGATCGGCGAGATATCGGCCCGACAACCACTTTCATAACGACACTTTCAACCGTCACTGTCACTGAGCCCGGTTAATATCTAACGCGATATATTCTCCGATATGCGGAGAGAATATTTAAATCCCCCCTCCCCCTGTCTGAATTCTCCTGAATGGAGGAATCCCTTCTGCCCTTTAGCACCGAGCGACGAAGATTTATCGGCGTAATCATGCGTGCGGTACACGCCGGTGACAACGCGATTATTCGCGGCTTCTGCGATCGGCGACGTACGATCGATTCGGAAATATTATACTTCCGGGACAGGCGGTCGCGCGCGAGCCGAGCAAACGATCGTCAATGTACGTCATAAATCTACCGAACGATATCTGCACGTCGCCGGATTTCGTACGAATTCATGCTCGAGTCGAACGGCGGAGGCTCGTTAATCAATGCCGGAAAAGAGAAGGTTAGAGAAAGAGAGAGAGAGAGAGAGAGAGCGAGAGAGAGAGAGAGAAAGAGAGAAAATGAGATAGAGCGAATTGCTCTTATCGTGTAAGAATAACGCGCATCCGGCCTCGTTACCGCCCGAAAGCACGGCGTAGAGCTTTTTCCGAGTTTTGTTTCGCTGCCTCGCGGGTAGAAAAACGCGAATGGTTTCGCGGAAAGTTGGTATCGCGAAAACGGCGCCCGAGCCGTAGGGTAAGTCATCGATAAGTCGTCTGAAATTACCGTCGATAAAGCCGAGTTATTCCAAGAGGCGATAGAGTTAGTCCGAGGCTCGAGATCGCTTCGGTAACGACAAAGGCCGGCCTCGTTTTTCGAGTATAAATGTTGTTTGCTCGAGCAAACGTGACTGACATGATATTCAAGCTGTAATATCCCGCCGTGGGACGGCGTGAAATCGCGTTGCTTTATCGCGCTGCTCGCGTTTTACATCGACTTCCGCGGTCAAAGAATTTAGAAGATCGTTTTTAAGAAAGAAAGGAAGAAGAAAGAAAAGAGAAAGAACCTCGTCATCGTATCGGCTCTGCCGACGATCGGCGAGGATCGGCAGCGGCGCGGGAAGTCGACGGTGAGAAAATCGCGATTAACGCGAGTGCGTGAATATGAGCGGCGCACGTACGAGCGACGCGACGATCGAGAAACGTTTTCGAGATCCGAAGTGGAACGTCCGGGGCCGGGAAACTTCGGAATCACGTGGCCCGTCAAGCCTCGTCGCACACTCGTCAGCTTCAAGTCCTCCAATCTTCCTCGTGCAGGTAGTGCGACGTGTAACACGAGAGCATACCCCGAGCAGCGATCCCGAACTTCTCTCCGCCCTCGATGAAACGACGAGCGACGATCGTTCCGAGGGACAAGAACCGATGAAACAAAAACTCGTACTGCAACTTGTCCCGGCTGATCACGCGCGAACTTACGACAAGACCTCCGAAGGCTCGGGATCCTCCTCGGCCGAGCGGAAGGAACCGGCGACGGCGGAGGTAGAGGTGGTGGAAAAGGAGGTGGCGTAGCGGGAGGTGGAGGATCGGAAATCGCGCACCTGCGAAACTCGAATACGAGGAACGGAACTCGATCCCGATGCGCTCGCACGGCGAGGACTTGCGAAAGTTCGTGTCCTCCTCGTCGTTTTCGTCGGGGTGAAACGCGAACCCGCACCAAGCCGCACGTCCGAGACAATGTGACGATCGACACGACACGCCACGACGCCGGACTTAGCACGACAACGGCATCCCGAAAAGAGCTCCTTCAGCCACGTCGCGGCTACTGCTGCTGAATGCTGGCTGGTGCTGATGGTGGTGCCGGTGCTACTGCTCCACACCGCGTATATACCGCACGCGGACACGCGCGCTCGACCCTGCGCGAGCGCAATGCCGCGACGATTCCGGCAGTAGGGGGTTGTTTGATGCCTGCCTCCTTCGGAAGATACTTTCGCCGGCGACGCGCGTCGCACCGCGCTTAGGCTTAGTAAGAATTCAGCCGGTGCGAGATCTGTTGAATAACGAGTCGATGGCGAGGTGGGAAAACACGAGGAGGGGTCATCACACGCGAGGGTGACCTCGCGGAAAAACAAGCGTCCCGTGCTGGAATTGACGTCTCGGGAGGGGGAGGGTAATTCGTAAATTTTGCGCGTCCGCGAGACCGTTATCGGCGCGGTTTACGTTCACCCGAGCGAATTCACCGCTATGCTCAGATAAAATATTGCCTTTCCTCGTAAATTTCAATTTTAATTTTCGCGTGAATATCGCTCCGCCTTTTTTTTCTTTTTCCTCCTTCCTGTTTTTCTTTCAGAGGCTAGACGATTTCAAATTCATTTCTCGGTATAGCGTATAAAATTATCCTTGCTGAGAGAGGCGAGGAAGGAGCCTCGGGTGGAAATTGTCGATCGATAGAGGAAGTAAGCGACAAATTTTAATGCCGTCTTCTCAACGATAAATACAATGACGTTTGCATTATCTGATTATGAGGATTACAATGCTAGTGCATATAAATCAACGTTCATAAGTTTACTTAAATATTATATAATTCTGAATCCCGACATCCACTAACGTAAATAGAATCGCGTGATGTCGGTGCGCACGGAGATAATAGTCATTAAAAGAAAACTAATCTTTGCATGTCTCAGATCTTATCTATCCTGTTTTAAACAAGCGTGGTCAATCAAAAACTGATGATGACGATCACTTACGTTTTCGTAAAATTATGTGTGTGTAAAAGAAGAACTTCCTGAATGCCTATCTTTAACAATGGAAACTGTTTTCATCTTGATTGCAATGTCCAAATTATTGTATAAAGATCAAATTGAACAAGCAATAACGAATATATTTCTACATTAGATCTTAATATTTAGTAATATTATATTATCAAGTAACAATTTAAAAACGTTTATAAAATATTATATCGAAATGTTTAAAAAGTTTACGTAAAATCATTATTCCAAAATATTGATTTCATATTTTTCGGTTATTAGAGTTTTTCGTCTCAAATATACAGAGTGGTCCACTTAAATCGAGCATCTTAAATATTTCACGTTTTGATGATACGACGAAATACCTAAGGAACATAAAAATTTATTTAAGGAGATGTTCAAAATGACGTCCTCCGACTTCAATGCATTTTTTAATACGATACATAAATGATCATCTTGTCCCTTCTATCACTTCTGAATTTATACTCGCACATGCATTCAAAATGTTCTCTTTCTCTCACGTTCTCCTATAACTGGTACATCATTGTAAACAATGCTTTTCAACATTCCCCACAAAAGAAAGTCTGGAAAATTTAAATCAGAAGTTTTTGTGTTGAAAAGCATAAATGTTTGACTTTTCTGTTTTCTTCAACATACGTGAATTTTCCATGTTCAAAATCACTTAAAGGTCATATTGTCATAAATAACTCGAAGTTGGCTATAAAATCGCGCAAACAAAAAAATATAGTTCTATTTAAAAAAAAAATATCTAGACTTCCAAATCTCTGAAAAAATAATTTATTTTGAAAAGAATTTGTTTTTGTCATTATAATATGTTTTTATTTTGAAAAGAATATGTTTTTGTCATTGCCCCCTCGAACGATGCAACTTTTTTCTTAAGCGTTATTTTCATATCATCAAAAACAAATGAAATATTGATGATATTAGATTCAAATGGACCACCCTATACGTGCGCATGTATCGATAGAAATAACCCTGTCGTTGATTGTCATCGTAATGAGAAAGCGATGAGGAGGAAAGGTCCTTCCTTTCGTCGGAAGAGTTGTAATTCGTTCACGGACAAAGTCAGATGGAAAATAACAGAATCTACCTGGTTCTTACAGACTATAAGGAGGGAACGGAGACTTGCTCAGAAATATCTACAATGTTATAAAATTAAACGCCCCTTATTATACACAAGGAGCAGGATCAGGTGTCCATTAACGCCTGCCTGCTTGTTTACGTTCCCGCCGCGGGACCGCGAGAATTATTAACATCTCGAGCCCCCTGGTAAAAGTCAGCATTTCCCCCTGGTAATTCCCGTCGTTCGCCGAGAAGCGGTTAGATAAACGAAGGTGCGCCGGGAAGTGAAGTTGAAGCATAATAACGCAAAGCCGCGACGGGGCGAGCGTATCGACGGCGGCGGGGGGTGGAAGAATTCCGAGAAACCGGGAGTCGGTAACGGCAAGTTGTTCGCCGTGTCTAAAACCAGAAAGATCAAACGCATTCACGCAAGCCCGGATTCGTTTGACGTCCACCGTCTGGAAAACGCTTTTGCTACCCGGAGCCGCCGCGGAATCCGCGCCTTGACGTCCCCTCGGATCGACGGCGGGGGTGCTGCAATATCTCCCGGCGTAACACAGAGCATGGCGATGGCTGGGCTGCAGCATTGTTGAACGCACACTCCCCCCCTCCCCTCCTCTCTTTCTCTCTCTCTTGGTGTTCTCGGTTTGCACACCCCCGACGATACAAGCCCCGAATCGGGCGCTACTCAGTCGTGAGGAATTCTTTGATACCTACCCGACCTCCAAGCCGGGGAGATGTTTCGCTCGCGAGATTCCGCGAGGTAACCCCCGGAAGACGTGTATACGCGCGTACATGCTACGTGCAAGCGAGAGCTCCGAACGTGCGTTCACCGCAACCACGAGGCTCTTTAACTCTAAACAGATCCAATAAGCGCGCAAGTATGCGATTCGCGACTGTAACAGCAGACACCGGAATTACTGTTATTTATTTAACGACGACGCAAGGCCAGGACGTCAGAAGCTACTAAGGGAGTCGATATGATCGCGTGTAGCAGTTCCGTTCGTGCGAGCCGTTTCATCGTTCATCGGCCCTTGTACCAGCGTGTGAGAGACCGCGAATTAGGAATCAGCATTTACAACAACCGCCCGATCCTCCCCCCCCCCCGACGATTACCTCCCCGATTACTTATCTTCTTTCGGAAAGGAGGGAAAAAGGGGAAAGATTGACGAAGTCGCGTCGGGACGGACGAGCGGTAACTCAACTAGCTTAACGGGCTTTGTTTTTACCTTTGCGCTCTTTAAACGGGCCCGCATATATATATATATATATATACACTGCGGGGGCGTATCTCCATCGACGTGGCATAGCGGGCTCGTAAATAAGCTAAAGCGCTCTTGGCTTGGAAACTTCAGTCGGAAAGAAATTTATTACACGATGGAAGAAGAAGAACAGAATGCCGCGCGTGGCGCGCGCTCCGCTGGCGGCGCGATTATCGGCCACTTCGAAAGCGCCGAGGGATCGAAGGCGTTGTCGCGCGCGAGACTTCTGACTTCTCGTATACGAAATGTGCGGGTCTCTTTCACGACGGTCAGTGGCACTCTATTTACCCCGGGATTCCCTCAACGGCGCTATACTCCGGGAAAGGAATTTGTGTCGTACCCGCAGAATGACTCGACACGTAGAGGCCGTTTCGTATAGGATGGCGAATTTATTCGCCGTGCTGGGGGAATCTCCTCGCGCGCGCGCGCGCGCGCGCACAGCAAGTTTACGTGAACGCGCCGGGGCAATAAGGCGGATCTGGCCGCAAATTGAGCACCTAAATTCGGCGAGATGTTTCTCGCGCTCGCGCGCGAACGAGCGACTGCACGCAGAAGTATTTAATTCGATCCCTTCCCCCCCCCTTCCCTTCTCTTTCCCACCACGATGTGTGAAGAGTGCGGAGTGTTGCATCTACATCCGGAGAGGTCAGTATGATGAGTTGCCTACTCGTTTTCCTAGCAGGGGACATGTGCGCTCGGACGCAGACCCAGTACGGTATACTCGTTTGGAAAACATTCCGCACTAATATTTTCTAATGAAAATTATGAAAAACTGCGCGTAAATTGTATTACGAGCGCGTAAATACCTCCAAGTCCGTTCTGAGTTTATGTTTGAACGCGCGCGCCTGCCAGCGAAGCGAGCGGACAACCCGTCATATTGATCCGTATGTCGACACCTTGCGCACAGAGAGAAAGATTTCTTTGGATTTAATGTTTTCTCTAATCAAGACAAATTTGTTTTTCGGAATAGAGCAAAACGAATGTTTGATTCAACGAACAGGATTGTTTGGTTTCTCAAACAATAAATGTTTTTACACGGAGAAAATGTTGTCATAAAAATTACCACAAAATTTTGTAATGTCGCATTTTCCCCAAATAATACTGTTTTTTTTTTCTACCAAACAACATGGTTTACTTTGATGGAATAATATTTTCATCTAAACGAAACGATATTTGATATTAAATTATGTTGTTTATATTAAACAAATTCAAGTCAAACAAACACGTATGCTAAATCCAAAGAAAAGAATGTTCTCTTTGTACCCTCGTCGCGTACACACACACACACACACACACACTATCTCTTTCTCTTTCTTTCTTTCTCGTCGGAAATTGTAATTTTCACATCAGCGAGAACGGCGTTTTGTATCAGTGATAATCCCGAGAAAGATTCCGAGAAGAGACGCCTGATTGTATTCCTTCTCGATATCCTTCATATCCGGCGCGACGCGACGACACCGATGCGAATTACAAAGCTGACGGCTCTGTTTTCCTTTTATTCCGCGCGCCTCATTCGCGAGTCGTCGTCCCGCCTCCTCGAATAATCTCGGCCGTGTTGTTAAATCCGCGCGCGACTTTACCGAGCGGTAAATTCAGGCGGCACGTGACAGATTTCCTAAAATATTTTCAATATCGCCGGGGCGCATAATGCCTACCTCTCAAGCGCCTCCAGGACACCCTGTCGCGGCAAAGTTGAATTTTCCGAAGATCGACGCCGGCGATCGAGGTCTCTCTCTCTCTCTCTCTCGCTCGCTCCCCCACACCGGCCGTTCTCGATAACGTCGCGTCTCTCTAGCGTCAAAACGATTCCCACGGGACGCAGCGTCTTTGTGCGCGGATGCTGTGCGTGGACAAATTGAAAGTGTAGCATACTTAGCGCCGGGATAACTCCGCCGGCGGAAAATTCTGCGCGGGAGAGAGCGCGAGAAAATTCGCAACTTTAATTGGAAGACGGGGATTTCACTCGCGCGCGCCAAGACGCACACGGGCAAGAAGAAAGGGCCGAAGGTTCCTCCTTTTTCAAACTGCGTTTTAACTACTTGAAGGCACGTTAACTATTCATCCGCGAGAATAACGCGATAGCTCGACGTAACGAAAGAAGGCGGAAGCGAGCGAGCGCGCGGTCTTTTTCGAGCGGCGAGGGAAAATTGCCGAGAGAGACGTTAGCGCGCGCGTACGAAAATCGCGTTTAACGCGCCGACGACCAAAACGGTGTATTTCTACTTCCTTCGGAGCGGCGCCGCCGAAGCCTTAAAACGGTGGTGAATTCGGTACGTCGCCTGGTCTAACTGATTGCAATTATTTCCTTACAAAGCAAATTGCCTGTCACGAAATCGTGTTAGAACTTACTACGTAGAGCCGCATCAGGTATGCTGGGAGCACTTCGAGACACTTCCCTCGGAATGCCGTGCGCACACCTGTCTCTCTGCGTCTCTACGCTCGCAATGCCAGGTAATACCAATTTGTGACACGTAATCCTTGGTTGCCGTGCGTAGACGCGGGGACGCACACACACACGCACACTCGAGCACACCTTGTGTAAAACGCCTACGTACGTGCGCTCGCGCGCTCTACGATAGAAGATAGAAAAGCAGAAATCGTGCGGCTGTGTGCGGGATACGTTACCAGCGAACGGCTGTGTACGTTCGTGTGTGAAACGAAGCTTTCAATTCGAGCCGGCAGTGCACACAGAACCCGGTAACGAACACGGGGGCGCGGCCTCGTCACGGGGTCGCAATTAAATCCCCGAAAGTGCCGTACCCTATTCCAGAGCGCGCACGTACGCCGTGTGTGAACCGCGGACAATTGCAGGTAAGACAGGTAAGAAACGAATATGTACGTGAGACAAGAAAACAGCGACGTAAACTCGGCAACGATCTCGAATAATCGCGCGTGTCGCGTTTTTATCGTCCTCGACAGAATCGCCTCTCGATCGAAGATTCGAATCGATACTTTCTCTCCTCTTTTCTCCCTTCCCCTTCTCTCGCTCTCTAAAATATCACGGGAAATATAAAGGTTGGAAAGGAAAATTAATAAATCGCTTCTCTTGTGTACCGAGTCTTCTCTTGTGTAGAGTCTCTTCTCTCCTTTTTACTCGAGACATTCCAAATGGCTGCGAGCTCGTGCTCACCCCGTGGTGGATGCGATATAAATATTAAAAGAAATAAGCTCAACTGCTACCGAAATATTTTACGTGAAACTGTAGAGCGTTTACCCAAAGTATACCAGCTACGGAAACTAACGTTGCTTACGGCTTTCTCGTTTTAGCACGGAGTTTTCGAGCTTTAACTCTTCAAGTTTGAATCAAGTTTATTTGTAAGAATCGCACAAGTGTTTCTAATTACTCCGCAGACTAGATACTCGCCTTCAATTTTATCTGTACAAACAAAGTAACCGACCGCACGGTATTGTCGATCATCTCAGAAATTTACTACCTCGCGTTGTATGAATACAACATTCTCTGCTATATAGGGCGTTTCGCGAAGAAATCGGCAAACTTCTAAAATATGTTCTAAAGGTGATTTTAAATAAAAAAAAAAATGTTCAGATATATTATATGTCAAAGTGACATATCTGAACTTCTTTCCTTAGAATGGCCTCTAGGACACATTTTAAAAGTTTGTCGGTTTCCTCACGAAACACCCTATATATCTGTAAAAATGCATCTACAATCCCAGGAGTTGCATTGTGCCGCGATTCACATTCTAATTCAGCTATCAAATCAACTTGCTTGTCTCTTTGATTTTAACTTTAATTTCATTCTTTTAATTTAGATTTTTTTAACTTTCTATATAGACGAATCACGTACGCATCGTTGTTATGTGCACAATTGCTCCCACGAATTTATTCCCGGACTTTTCTTCGTGATCTACCAGAACTTGGACCATGCAATTTAATTCGATTTAACGCTTTCAATGGACGAGAATCGCTCATTGTGGCCCGTCACTCGCCTTTCGCCAATACTCGATGCCGATATTCGCCGCAGTTAAAATCTCTCCTGGCAGAATGAACTATCATTACCGGCAGATCCATCTTGTCTGACTATAGGTCTTTATTTTCTCTGTTCTCGAGACGCATTTTCAATTCTGCCCCTCGTTTCATTTGCGTGCACTTCTCCATTCATCCAATCATAAATGAATCGGGAAGGCCATCCGTTGAGTGGCCTGTTTAAGCACTCGCTAACATTTTGGCTAACACCGTGACTGGTGATATTACAGCCTTAGCTGTAGTGAACTGCATATTCATGGTATATAGAATATCTCTTCATATTCTTTTACTTCATCTCTACTGCGTAAAATTAATTAAACTATTAATTTAGTTATTAATTAATAAAATAATTACTACATTTGAAAGAGAGAGAAGATTTAATCGCAGATAAATATCTAATTTAATGCGATTATATTGAAGTTGACTCTGGAAAACTCATTAATTACGTATCGCTTAACGAGAGGAGAGCGCGAACGCGAGAGAGAGAGAGAGAGAGAGAGGTCCTTCAAGGAGAGACGTCACATTTAAATAATCAACACCTAGCACCACGCTCCGTGATTGACGTAATAAATTTCATTCTGAGAACAATTGCGTTAATAAGCGAAGGATGCATTCTGCTCGAGAAGTTCCTGAATAGTCGAGACTTGACAGCAACGAAATGATTCTTCTGAAACGCACTGTACGCCATCATTAGACCTAAGGGTGCTAATAACTACCGTCGCGATTAAGACTACCATGTATTCCAGGAAAGTATTTAGGTCGCCTACGTGAACGTACTCACGGCTGTCCTGTGAAGAAGATTAGCGCCATTTCATGGCAGTATTAATAACTGAGAACCATTTTAACGTCGAGTTAACACAGCGAACAATTACGATTTTCGTCTGACTTCGCCCTCCCAGAAGCTTCTCTTAACTCCCCCGCCTAGCCCCACTTGCAGTAAATGCTTTACATTCTCTCTCTCTTTCTCTCTCTCCTTGAAGCGCTTATCTTCCACAATGCATCTTTCATAAGCATAGCTATTGGTGTATTCGCAGCAAGTGCGCGCAGCTTAAAACGTATATGTCAGCATTAGGAAAAGCGCACGATAATTGCACGGCATAACTTACTCTTCATGCCACGTTCAAGTCCACCTGACTCCTTTCACTGCTCAAACGATATGTCAGACGAAATATATTGCTAAGAGAGAAAATTTATTTATTTTCTCCTAATAATCCATGTGAAATGGCCGAACAAGCTATTTTCCGGCGATTTGATTGTCTCTTTCTTCCATTAATACGTGCCCACGTTCACATTTACATGAGATTTTTTTGTTACGTGTGCCTTCGGTTTACAAAACTTTTGAATTGCCGAAACTTGAATGCAACGAGAAAATTAAAGGAATCGTACGATGTACAAACGCGTATCATCTTTGCATTCGATTTATAATACTTTTAAATGATTAATTATCTCTCCGTTTCTTCGCGCAAGATGAAGACAAATTCCGTGAAAATAATATTTTTTTAATGTCAACTTCGGCAGAAGCGAGAAAAAGGAAAGAGAAAGAGAGAAAGAGAGAAAGAGAGAGAGAGAGAGAGAGAGAGAGAGAGAGAGAGAGAGAGAGAGAGAGAGAGAGAAGAGGGAGAAAAAAGAAAAAACGAGGCACTGAATCAACGGCAGAATGAGAACGAAACGGAACAAAGCGAAAACAGGATTCATTACATGCGAATTACATAATATGCGAGAGAGACGAGTCTAAGGACAATCTGTGCGTATTATGTTCCCGTCGTCGCTGGCAATTAACACCGAACAGCGACTCTCTCCGGCGACATTATTACGTAAAATCAGTAGCGCTGCAAATGAATACTTCGCTATAAAGCATCTCGCGCCTGGAAAAAAGAACTGCGCGAAACGATTTCGCAACCTGTTCGGGCTGCATCCACCGGAAGATGCGAGCCGGGGATGTTTAGACCGGCGCGACGGCGTCAACGGCCGTGTTCGCGCCGCGTCCGGCTGGACAATAATTCCCCGATGAAATAATTAGCTGATATGATCTGGAGAGATAGGCTGTCCCGGCGAGACAAAAGAATGTTAAGCGTTCCATTACGCGCGGGCTCTTCTGTTTAAACCATTATTTTTTATATCACCTCGTAAATCGTTTCTTCATCGTAGAAATTTCTTAAGAAATATATCCCTCCCACGGGATGGCAAGCCGGAGGAAAGGTCCGGGACATTAAGTGATACCTACGCTCGGCGGGGTCTTTCTTATCTATTATCATTTAGCCGTTGCGCTCGAATAACGCATACAGGTTTAAGATGTTTACGCGCATTCGTAACGATTGGTGACTTATCGAAGAACTCAGACCAAGCAAGACCAAGATTGAATACCAGAAACCGATATGGTGCCGAAATACCATCGATTCCTAAATAACACATTTTTCGCTCGCTCGTTCGTCCAATATGTTCATCTTGTCTCACGGGACAAAATTGGAAAACACGTCAGACCCGGGTGTCTTAAGTGAGGAATACCCGTTTTACGAGGCAGATCTATCGCACCGGGCGTGATCTCGATATAGACAGTTAAAGCTAATAACGCGAATTAAGATTCAAAGCGCATGCCTCCGAAGTGAAGCACGATCATATACTCTAACACGAGCCACCCAGCCACGTTGAAACCTGACGCCCCTACTAAAATCCCCAGCTAATTTCAAACGACCCCTTACCCGTGTCTGTTCGTTACTACCGTGGTCATCTAAAATTTCAGAAGTGATATCCCACAACGGGAACGCGCGCGCACGAATTAAAGGACGCTGCCCACAAAGCCGTGCATATCAATGCAATAGTCAAGGGGAGGTAGATCGTTAGTCACGCAAAATTCGGAAAGGAAACGATCACAGGTTCTTAGATACATAAGTACGGTAAAAATCGTCGTATAAGAGATAATCGGAGCAACCTCCGTCGTTGACAATTCTGCACCGGTCATTGCTTACATCATTGCGAATTATTTCAACGATACGTTTACGTATCGCGATATATTATATCCCAATCGGTCTTAATTTGGATCGGAGGAGGTTGCTAACGCTTCATCGACATCACGTAACTTGTGCAATCAGACGCTGGAAAGCTGATCTCGGAATTCACTCGATAAAGCCGAAGAGCGCATTAAAGAGACAAAAGTGAGCGCGGTCACGAGGAAATATCAGAAACGCGATAGGTATCGACAGACGCGAACGTTTTAGAAGAACTTTATAAGCCGCGTGTATAGCGATGTGCGCTATCCCGCGCGCGATATCCGCACACGTCTGGAAACGTAACGAGTTTTACACACCGCGCCACGATCGTGAGCAATATCGCCTAATAGGGAGAGCCAATAACGGGGGCTAGGATGTTAACGACGGTAGGGGCAACGTTCGTTAATTATTTACAAGTTTACCGATGCATCGAGCGCACCGCCGCGTGAAGTAAAATTGACGCAGCACAAGATATATAATTAGCGGGTATCTGGTACGGGCCAATTTCTTCGTTACGAAACGATGATTTATCGATCCAGGGAGATGCCCTGTCGTAAAAAGCCGGGTGCACTGAAAAAAGCATACACACACACACATACACCCGCGGATTCTAAAGAAGAGGATCGCGTAATAATTTTCAGCGCTCTACGCGAATAACGCTTCGTGATCCGCTTCGTGATCCGCAGTGGTTTTTATCTGTGAATTTCAAGGAAATAATCTATGACGCTCTATTTTCGTCATCGAGATCGCCGGTGTAAAATTAACTACGAGGGGATTTGAGGACATTTGGAAAGGTAGATTTGAATAAAAATAAACCGAAACGATTTTGTGAAACGCACGACGTCAATCATAAATAAAGACGTATCGAAAGTAATATCTCAATTATTAAAACATTTCTCGCTCTTTTAATCTTTCCTTTTAGCACTGAATAGTACTAAACGCGAAAGTGAAACCGATCCAGCCTGCAAGTGTCGCAGGAACACAAAAAGAAAAGAGCCAAAAATGCACAGCGCTGCAGGTTGTGACGTAGTGCTGAGGTAGTCTTCAAAACTAAAAGGCTGTGGTGGCTGCTGACGGTGTTCTAAGTAACAGATAGGTCTGGGTAATTGCTTCACTTAACGAGAAACACGTTCGATCCTTGCGCTCGTTCCCTCCGACAGAATCCAATATTAACCGTCGTGCTGTTTGATATAGTTCGGTATATTCCGCCCTGCGTGCATTTTGCAGGCTCTTTCACCCCGCTCGTTTGTCTGGCGTATGTCCTCCGTCCTGGTGTTCAAGGGCCTCCGTAACGATGTTCAAGAAATTCCATAGCGTGCGAGCACTCACCGTCGCGGCTGTAACGCCGCACAATTTTTGAATATTTTATGTAGCGCCCCGAAAAGAGAAAAAAAAACTCATTTCTCCCCGACATGTCTAGAATAATCGTGACGGTGGCGGATCAAATGCGTCTCACGTACTCTCCTCTTTGGCTTCCACACAGAGGGAAATCCATCATTATATCGAAAATATATTACGCACTACACACGCTCGTAACGTGATTTTGATTAATAATATTGCTCGCAGAGCGAACAGAAAGACGCCGAGTGTCGTGAATCAAACTCTGATACAGTAGAACGTGTCAATAAATATGTCCTCTCTTTCTTTTTGCGTTCGTAACGACAGACGGGGAAAATTGAATCGCCCAAATATCTGGGGTGTAAAATTTGTATATCTAGAATCTTGAGGACAAATTTTTTCTAAACTGCCGAGAGATATTTCGCGCGAGGCGAATTATTCACGGCGAATAGAGTCGTTGAAAGTGTAGCCAGTTAAATTTAAAAATTCCGAGATAATGAATTTTGATTTGATATACGCGGAAGGAGGGGGAGACCGAATGAATGGATGAACGCGCATCTATCTCTCGCGACATATTTAATTCAAGACTCTTCAGACACAGGTGGGAACAAAGTAATACGACAAAGAAAGTGAGAGAAGACCGGTTCCTGACAGAACGAGAACGATCTTCGAAAGCGCGCCAGCGCTTTTTCTACGAACATAGTAAATACTGAAAGTGGAGACTACCTCGGGGACTTCGGTCGGTACTCTAGCGAGTTACTCCAAAGCCCTCCGCCATCTTTTTTTCCTCCGCCACGTTCTCGACCGCGAAGGAGTCAAGAAAAGATTTTACACTCGGACGGAAAGTAGAAGAAGGCGTCCGCCGCCGATTGGTACGGTGGTTTTGTTGAACCAACGGAGTCCTTCTGTTAGCATGACTTCTTTCGTCTTTCGATACGTGTTACGTGCAAAGAAACACGACGGCTTCATTCACGTGCGCATAAATTTTTTAAAAAGTTTGAAAAATTGGTAAAGAGAGAGAGAGAGAGAGAGAGAGGAAGGGCAAAGCGTACGCATTTGCATTTACCATATTATATCCAATACATTTTTTACCGTAGCATTAAGGACGTTCATTATTCATGCAATAAAAGCTATATGTACATTTTTACACGATAAGCGTATCTCTGTGTTGATAGCGATGCACGTCGAAACATCCTATTTCAGCCGACGACGAGCGGCTTTATATTCCGCACGATACAAAGCGAGGAGAGGGCTGCGACCAAAGGGCACGGCAGAGTTAATCGGCATTAATCGACCGCATCCTTGTTTATCATCCTTGTACGACCCGCGCGCGGCCGACGGCGCGCGTTCATCGCAATTCACGTCTCTACGTACGTGTTCATTAAAATTCCACTAACGCGGCGCGGTAACGCGATAGATCACCATAGAGGATCGAAATTTGTGTATCCTTACGTGTACCTGCCGCACGACCGGACGCGTGGACGTGCGTGCCCGCACGCGGAACTCTGACGCGGACGTGGGCCCAGCTGGCGGCCGCCGCTGCCACTTGTGTACTTTCGAAGAAGATGGACGAGGAAGCGAAATCACGAAGCGGGGGAGGGCCGGGCAACGGGAGAAAACAGTGGCCCCGATACGAAGCGGGAGTTCAAAGCTTCGAGCCCCACAACAACGCGTCTAATTACTTGGCCGCTGCCTGGTAGCGGCACAGCGAATTTACATCTTGTTTGTTCAAGCAACGGTAGCGGTGTAAACGCCCCCCGTCGCTATCGCCATCCGATGTAGATTGGATACTGCCTATAAACAGGCGATTGCCTTTGACTCGGAAAGTCCGATCTCGACTAGACTGCAATATCTTGCGCGAAGAGGGTCATGTCGTGCCCGGCGAAGAGGCGCCCTGTGGGGCGGAAGAGTCGATCGAAATGCGAGGTAAGAGACAAATTTTTGCGACGCGTTGCCATGCGATACAGAGATTTTCTCGTTTCTTTCGGGGAAAAATGCGGCCAAATGTCTATAAGCAATGTTTCCCTTTTTCTCCAACTCGATTTTGTATCTCCAATCTTGGTATCCGATTAAAGTACTCACCAAGTTGATTACAAATATAGTGTCTTAAAGTGTAACGATTTACCGTTTCAGAGAAAATGGGCTCCAAAGATTTCAATCCTGACAAATGACGATTATCTCATCTGTCTGATTTAAACTTTTGTAGCCTATTTTCTGAAACGGTAAATAGATACACCTTAAGACATATACATTTGTAATCAGGTTGACGAGTACTTTAATCCAATACCAAAATTGAGTAAAAAATCAAGTGGGGAAAAATAGGGAACATCTTAACAAAATTCTTTCACAAGCTCGATGACGCGTGATTGGTCCTACTACAGCGGAATGCACGCAAACACGGTGGATGTAACGAACGTAATATCCATAAAATTAAACGTTTAATCATCTCGTCGTTACTATGGTGTGATCAATTCCAACTTTGAAGATGAAGATCAGTCATTTAAACAACGATTTAAAGATTGCTCAGTACTCAGGAAACCTCGAGCGACCATTTAGATCGCTTACGGGCCCTTCGCTGCGTTTGATCAAAGCGCGCGGTTACGCTTTCCAGACCGCATTTGAAATTAGCTTGACGGTGCATCGCCACTCTATCACGAGCTAAGTCCGACAATCTTCTTCTCGTGTTCGTATCAGAGACGGGTTCACGTCGGGCCATGCGCTTACGGCATTGAGTGTCGATGTGAGAGAAATAAATCCGATACGTGAAACAAGGTGAAGAGGCAGTCGAACGGAGGCGGCGACCCTTTGTCATTTTTAGGTTGGCGAAAGGGGGCACAGTCGATTAGACAAATTGATTGACTGTTAACACGATGAAGTTGTTTAAAGTTGCGCGTCATTCGCGCGCTACTCCCTGCGCATATTGTAGCCCGTAAAGAGCGGCAATAAATATTTCATCAGTATGGAAAATAGATAAACGGAAAATGAGCTATGTACCAACAGGAAATGTAATCAGCGGCACGCCCGATATTATATGCTCAATAACGCGCTCGATAATGAAGGTCCATTAAGTATTTATATGCAATAGGTGCTTGTATAATTCGTATCTTAAAAACTCTCGACTCGATGATTTTTATGACGTGTCGATCGTTTTGCAATGCTACGTGTTATGATGTTTTTATCGAAATAAAATTAACTACTTTTTATCTCCGATTTGTTTCGCATGCGATACGCTGTCGGGAAATATTTATTTCAAGAGACATTAGAAATGAACGTTAATCTACTTATATATATATATAACGATATATTATATATATATTCCGACCGAATCGTCCCGACGCATGTGTCATCTCGGTGTCAGCCGACACACGTCATAAAATACGTAAAATTTTACATCACGATATGTCATCTCGCAGAGAAATATTATTACAAATAATATCTACCGATAATTGAATAGAACAAAAACATTAAAACGCGACACATCGTGATGTGATATATCGTAGTTGGCGCATCTATGCCGCGCTAAAGACACCGCTCGGAAATCAATGATGCACTCATCGCGATCGCACCGATATTCCGACCGAATCGTCCCGACGCATGTGTCATCTCGGTGTCAGCCGACACACGTAAACGCAAGTGCACGGGATTCATCTCCCTTACATCAGTCGGCACTTTTCATCCCTGGTTACGTTTTACTCCGGACCTCTCCGACCTTAAGAACATTGGACGCTCTTAGCAGATGCAACGTCAGTGGGATTGCGCGCCCGAGCGCGAGCGCCTCTATTTTTGCCCCTTTTTTGCCCCTTTGACGAATGCGAAGCACGTTCAAAGAAATCCTTCCCCGGCAGCCCGATGCAGCACACGCATTCTCGTTGTCGTCGTGTCCCCCGAGCGTATTATATAGATTTCTGCGCGTAATGTCTGATAGATCCCGGGCATGTCTGCTACGTCGCAAGAGCTGTCAAACATTACGCGTGTACTCGTTCCCGATACTTTTCCCCGCGAGATCCCCCGTCTCTACTCGATCTACGCCGGATATCTCGCGCAATTTCGTACAATATAACTTAAAGATATATTTTTTATCCCTTTCTTTTTTCCCCTTTTAGACTCTGATATTCCTCTCGGAAGATTAGGTCAAGCTGGGTCGGTAAGACCGGGAAACACTGTAATCAGTGTAAAAAGTCCCATCACTTCACAAAGACACTTCTTGCATATTTGATGCGCAGCCCGCTAAATTGCAGCAGCGCGCAACAGAATCCGACGTCACGATCAAGCGACAAGAAGAAGGGGGAAGAACGTAAGCAGAAAGCGCGCTTACAAACTGAAATATTTATAATCACGACGTTTTAATCCGTCCGAGGTGCGTCTCGGTGCGCGCGGTCTGTCGCGCAGAACCAAAATTTAAGGAATCCTTGAAAACGCGCTGTCCCGCGGCAAAATTTATCGAGCCGGTTATATCCCACGAAAGGGGCGGACCGGGTTTACCGCGAAATTTCAGGGAATTGCACACTTGGACGGGTTAAGCCGGATATAAACGTCAATTGACACATTTGGAGTAATATGTTGACACGATAATACGCCACGTGCGCGATACGTAAATAAACGTTAATCGGGTTAACGCCGGGGTCTTTTCCACGAATCCTGAGCGCAAGCGACGATCGCCGCGTAATATCCCGACCTCTCGCGCACGCAAGAGCGAACGAGCAAAGCGCAGAAATCAATTTAAATAACATTCGACATGACAATATCCTCATTATTATATAATTCGACGATATGCGAGCATAACAGTATATGATACGCGCGGAAACGAATTCGCGAAACAATTTCATCCCGACGGGAGTCTCTACTACAATGGTCGATCGATACGAGGGGCGCGCGCTCGCGCACATACACGCGCGATTTATAGGATCCGCGTTGAATCGAAACGTACACGGTGCACAGCTCCAATAATGTTATGAACGTTTATCGACACTGCGACAGTTCGTATAGCTCGGCCGCGATAGCTTTAATGGTAACTTTTCTGATTTCCCAGTAGCAAACAAGTCGACGGTCTTAAATCACGCCAGAAATTGGCAAACAGTTAATACTCGATTCACCTTTCGCCTCTGGGAGAAGCGGTTGTTAAACAACGAGAGCGGAAGACAGAAAATAGGAGAGAAAGAGAGAGAGAGAGAGAAGAGAGGGGGAGAGAGAGAGAGAGAGGGAGCCAGACCGTGCGCAATACCATAACTTTTTTGATCGGCGAATGCAATCACCGGCTCTTTCATTTGTTGGACTGTGTAGTGGCGCTGTTTACCGAAAATGTTTGATAGTGCGGATGTTTTGAGATAGAAAAAAATAAGCTTTATGTAGAAAATTGTTATTGCTGACACGTGTTTGTGCCGCTTCGATTGCAATGCTGGTCGTGCCATCAAGCGAACCCTGTGCCGTGCTCGTTTCATACGCGCAAAAATGTAAATACAAATCTATCTGGAGATTGATTGAGACCAAGCATATATATCATAAATGTTATGTCAATACGTGTACATAATCGGTCACAGGACGAGTGCAACACTTTTTTTTTTCTATAAGCTTCGGAACGTATCCCAATAAGAGAATTCGTTTTTGAGTAATTCTCAGGGCACTGCAGGGAATGCACTTTCCTATTGGACACAAGATGAGTTGCGAAACTCTTCGGTAAAAAAAAAGTGCTGCAACTGATAGTACAAGCTGCTGCTAACTTTTGAACGATAATCTTCCTCTCTATATCTTTCCATTCAACGATGACATTTAATTGAGATTCTTCTTCTCGTTCGATATGTCTCGCTTATATTACGATCGGTACTTAAGATAGATAGATAGTTCTGTCATAAAAAGAACTATCGTAAAAGGTAAGAGATTCGTAAGTGACTCGATCTCATTTCGTCTTTCGTAGGTATACGTATTGTATTTTGATGAAATTGGCGGTATGAATAATCACTAAAGATATAACGCCGTCGTTACTTCCTCGGTAAATTAAGACAAGATACTCGAATAAAATTTCCAAATGTCTCGAACAGCTTCGTCGCTTGTCTTCAATAAAGGTGACTCTCGGCCGATTCTCGCGTCCAAGTCTTTAATTGAAATACCTGGCATAGTTAAGGAGGTCCGATCGGTAAGCTTGGTTATCGCGAGGACGCGACATTTCCTTTCCCATCGGAGCGCTCTCTCCCGCCTAATCCCCCGGTTTTCGTTCGACGGATTTCAACGCGGAAAACGACATGCGAATGCGTCTGCAAGTTTCTTCCGCGAACTTCGTGAGAATCGGAATTAAGACGTTATAGAAATGGATTAAGGAGTTTAATTAAGTTGATTCAACACCGGCGCCACAAAATTTCGTGGCTCTCCTTCTCGAGATCGCCCGGATCGCGCTTTACCGTCGATTCGTCGCGTAATCGCGCATTTCTGATCGCGGAGTTTGTCTTACAATATAGGTTTTACAATCCCCCCTTGAAACTTTCACGATTGTAGAAGACAAACAATTACGAATACGCTTCATAAAGCGAGCTACTCGCCACTCAATTGGCGCTGCAGCGCGCGGGAATTTTATAATTTCTCCAATAAAGGCCGAACTTTCTTCTCTCTTATTTTTTCCCCTTCTTCACCAGGGACCGATTTCTCAAGCAAAATCTACGGGAATAACGCGCGTCAACTCGGCTGACTCTCTGTTTCTTGATAGTAAAACAATTCCCCCCGTATCTGCTGCCCGCGACGACCGCATGCAGCGTGGTGCGGCGTCGCATTCTATTTCGCAGACCCGCTCGATCTTTCGCGGTCGTATCAGAATTTCAACGTTACGAGCGGGCGTCCGTAAATTTCCTGCCTTGTTTCTCGCACGGCGAACAAAATCTGGCGTTTGGCCGAACCTAATCTAAAAACGATGGCGGTACTCAATGTAACGGACCCGGATTTTCTTCGGTTCTCCGCCGGTTTACGGCTCGCTATCCCCTTTCTCTCGCTCTCTCCCTTTCCCTCCCTCCCTCTCTCTCTCTCTCTCTCCTCCTCCCTTGCTCCCCTCGAACGATTTCATCTTATATCCGACGGGATTAGAGAACCTCTGTCCCTGACCGTTTCATTACTCATCCTATACGCGCTTCGAGACTCTACGTGTTCGTTCTGTTTGTCTCTCTTTTTCCATCCCCTTTCTCTACCCCTCTCCTCGTCCTCCCACTGCTCGCTCTGTCCTACCCTTTTTATATTCTCCAGCCCACTTTGTCCCCTTTCGGCCCTCTCCTTCCATTGCTGGACGACTTCGCAATATTGTAATGTAAAACACAATACGTTGCTCACGAAGAGACGCGCCACGATGAAGACGAGGATGCGCGCCGAGCGTAGGAAAAGATTAAAAAAGAGTGTAATACGTCTTGCAGAAGGGAGAGAACAGCACGCTGCGCGCGTAAAGAGTACATACGCGCGAGTTTCGTAAGTGAAATTAAATGATCGATCCCTCGGAATTAAACGTAAGAATTAAATTGCGCGCACGGTTGATACGGACTTTATATTTCCTCGCTCGATCCATCTGACACCGTGGGGACCATTCAACAATTATGTCACGCGAAATTTGAGTATTCCTTAATCCCCTCCTATTGTGTACTAATCTGGGAAATATGTAACGTTATGTTATGCTCTTAATCGCGAAACGAATAAAACAAGTCGATCCGAAGGAACGTAACGGTTATGGACGAATCGCGACTAAGAAATTTTCTCTATAATGTAGAATCAGAGGATGGGAAAACGATCGGAAGAGAGCGAGAAACGAACGAATCGTATACGGAATAATATCTGCTTTTTCCAATACACTTTACATGGGAATATTCAGTAATAAAAAACGGATATCATGCCGGAGCAGACATCCGCGACAATAACTATCCGAGGCGGTGGCACATGCAAGAGCACATGTTGCATTACGGAACTCGGTCCTGCTTCGCCGCGTCTCCGAAGAGCAGTTATCGTTTGCTCGGAGAGAGTCCTATCTCTACTCGCGAAATCGTCTCGACCGCGTAGAATCCAGTTAGATACCCATACAGGTGTGCGCGCGCGCACACACGCACACACACGCAGCTGTGTATTCTCACATGCTCCATTGGTTTCTTATTGTCACCTGCGCCGAAAGCTCATCCCGTAAATGGATCAAGTGCGCGAAACATTTCTCCGATGGAACCGTCGATACTCGCGCGCTGCGGGCGGTTCCTGCAAAATGCATTTTCGCGGCGGATTTGTCGCTCAACCATAGAACGTGAGATGCGCATCTCGCGCAAGAACGTGTCGTAAGATCGAAAGGGAAAATAACGAAAATTTAGAATAATCTGCCATTAACGTTGATCCAATTAACGTAGATTCTCCTCCGAGATATACCCCGGGGAATATGTTGCGAGAACGCTTGATAGCAGTATTACACGACGGACCTCGTCGTAAAAATTCCATAACGTGTAATGGAGGGCTCGTAAATATTTATCTTTTCCTAAGTTGGCGCGCTGCGTTAAGCTTGCGCACGAGAAACGCAACGAGAGCCGCGGAATACGTCGGGTAACCCTTGACGCGACTCAGAAATGCAGAAAGTTCCCGGGTCTTGACTATAATGCTCGGTGACCAGAAGTAATCTCATTAGCCGTGTCGTAAACTCATCTAGCAATTCGCAAAGAATCCTCGCCTAAAATATGTACTTGCGCGTACATAATCGTGCAAGCTGCTTTAAAGCCGTGGCTAATTCTAGAAGAGAGCCTCCCATCCGAGAATTTACGTTTCCGGCCCATTAAGCGATTTGAAGGTGCTCCGCACGCTTACGTGCGAACTCGCGTACATGTACGGATCGTCGTGGTACGAACGGATTGAATGTATCAACGATACGAAGATCGTCCGATCAATTTGAGATTGTGTGTGCGTGTGTCGTCCCGGATAAAGATATCGAAACATTGATCATTTCGCAGACAAGCACGCAAAAGCGACGCTACGCCGAGCATGATACACGCGTTGCACGTAATCTTAAAAATGGATCGCGAGCGGATACAGAAGAAACACCTACCGAGAAGCCGAAGAGATACATTAAATTCACAGAGACGTCCCGCGCTACGGGGAATGCAGCGACGACAAAATCAGCCGTACCGCTCGCGCGATCCGACGCAAAACAGCCGCGAGGTGGCGGGGATTCGCAAACCGCGCGCCATATGGCGGGATCTTCCCGTTCAGGAAACTCGCTAGGGTCCGCGAAATTAGCCGCAGATACCCGGGATTCCGCTTGCATAAGCGCCGTCGCAAAAACTCAGAATTCGCGAGAAGGATGGCCACCAGAGTGAGGCGGGGGAATTATAGCGACAGATTTGCAAGTGAGCGCTGTACAGGGACGCACGATGATTTTTCGTAGCCGAACCTTCGCAGCCAATAACCTTCGAGGATTTTACAACGGAAGAGCGTTATTGAACGAGCGCATGTGTTCCGACCGACCCCTGCCCCCCTCCTTTACGCCGTGTAATTCGAGAAACTATCTGGGCCATTTCCGAATCTGCAAGATCCACAGATCAGGCGCACGAGTGACTCACGACAGACTCTCTCGGCGTTTGCTGATCATTTTCTGATACCCAGCAGACGTGCGATTAAAAAAAAAAAAAAAAGAAAAGCGATATTAAAGAAACCGTATATTTATTTTCCGGGTATACAACTTGGAGAAAGATTTACTACTGTGCACAAAATTATATCCCGCGAAGTCTCTGCAGTTGTGTGCACATGACATAAGTTTCGGTAGCTTTTACATAGATCCGTCCTTGTAAATGCGTCCCTGTAACAGCAGAACAGGACACGCGGGAAAGAGATACGAAACAACGAAGAGAGAGAAAGATGAGGAGAGGCAGAGACAGAGAGAGAGAGAGAGAGAGAGCGCGCAGGGATGGAATAGTGAGAAAAGAGAGCGGAAGCAGGGAGTAAGGCTCTTGCAAAACATACGCGGCTGAATCTGACACATCCTCTGGCAGTCTGTTGGGTTTTCCAGGATGGCGAGGGGGCGTACAAATCTAGACGGTTACTTACTGACACACACAGCATTTTGCTGTCGCGCCGAACTTTCTCGCTCGCACTCGCGCCCGCGACCATAAGCCCTTCGCCGAGGTTCTCCCTCTCGCTGCCTCTCATCTCCACCCTCTCGACGGTATTGTATTGTATTAAAGCCGCGGCTCGTGTTGCGGCTTGACAAAAGCAGGCGCACGACCTACCTACCTACCTACCTACCCCATTCACCCCCGTCGTGCGCCTCTACCTCCTCTCACCGTCCTTCCTCCGCCATCCTCCTCTGCAACTCTCGTAATCGCCACCCTCGTAGTCGCGCACCCCCGTCGCGCTGCGGAGTCCAGAACACGCTGTATTATTCACAGAGTAATTTAAACCGCAAATGACAGATATCCTAAATGCCCTCCCGGCCCGATCGACCGTTCCAACCCGGGCTCCCGTCGTCTTGTCATGCGTGACAGCCGCAACAGGCGGATTAACGTTCACACGAAGCACGGTGAAGGATATGTATTCACGTAAACAGCGAGCGAACTCGCGGTCGTCGTGGAGCAGCGATCAGATTCGATTATTGATACACGGATGGCTCTTTAATCGATACGTTATCACACCGCAACATGCACCGCGCTTACCGTTTTCCCGTCTTCTCATTTATACGCTGATACTTGCTGTTATTACGAGAAATATTTCTGAATGTGCCCGGGTAGAAATTTAAAACGAGGACTGGAAAGGACCTACACAATTTTCCTCGTATCTAAGCCCTATAAAGGCAGGCTCATTTAAGCCTACCTGCACAGAAATTCCGAGGAAGAGCTGCGTTAATCGCAACAGGAATGAAATCGCAATTATTCTGTTTGCGCATTAAGGATATCCACTTTTCTACCGGACGATTTGCCAAACTTGGTCCTTCCGTCATCACCTTTCTCGATCCTACCCTGCCTTCAAGTTTCAAGACGAACCTCCATCTCCGACTCCATCAAAAGTGCTTTCAACCCTTATCAGACACATCTGACTCTGACACGTGATTCGAATTTGCCGTGTCTACCTGCGGTGTCAGCGAGCCTCTTTAAAGTTGTGACGTAGCCCTATTAGAGAAATCCGGCGGAATCGCTTCGAGAAATATGCAAGGCCTCGCGAAATAATGATATTCTCAAACGCGTGAGTGATGACTCGAGTGACGCGAAATACACGCGGCACGCTCTAACAGACGTCGTTGAGAGAGGAGACTCCGACGTTCGAAGTTCACTTATGCCCGCTAGAAGGTTACCGTATCTTTGCAGGGACGATTTCGATATTGTTATCAGCGAGGACAACGCTTTGGAAAAATCAAGTCTGTCGAGTCTGCCGAGTGAGGTGTGTACGAGCTGGTTGCTGAAAACGTTCGCAAAGTATATGAGCGAGAACAATAATCGTACGCAGCGTCTGAACAACGAAAGCACGCTCATGTATACCTTCGAAAAGCGCTCGCTGAAAATTGTCCTTAGTAAATCTCGCGTGCGCGCGCCCGAGAAGCGTAGCGGCCTGAAAGGCAACTTCTCGTGACTTTTCCGCTAGACAACGTGCATGATGTACTACTGTTCTCGGCCTTTACAGCAAGGCGACACCGTGTACGATGCGGCTCGAATTAACGAGAGGCTTTTCGTATCTCGGCGTTATTACGGCTCTAAGTAATGCGCCACGCTTAAACCCGTATTTACGACGACCATGTAAAAACCTTTTGTCTTCGAGCACGGGACGTTTCTCTTGGCCGATCGATGGCGCGGCGTCAGAAATTTTTAATTTATGTCGCACCGCAACCGAGTGCGAGCAACCGCGTGCAATTTTATTTGCCCCGTAAAACCGCAACGCTCAAAAAAAAATAAAAATAAAAAAGAAAAGAAAGAAGAACGAAGAGAACCTCGCGAGAATTTTTTCTCGTTCGATCGTGCTCCCGAATTTATTCGAAGGATATATATCTCCCGCGACTGAAGCTTCGTAAACGAATAAAAATCAACACGTGGACTTGCATATGTTCTTCTTTAAGAAAAATAAAGACGTTTTGCGTGTAACTCTTTCTCTTGAATTTAAATTATTACTTTTTCTTGACTGCTAACTCTTTTCCTTGATTTATCGTCACGCTGTTAATATATGTATGATACAGGATTTGACATCAATATAAATGGTTAGTTGTGAATATTAGTGAAATATATTAGTTGTGATGTATTTCATTAATAATCACTCACTAAATCTCATATTCTAAATTATTACAATACTGTTATGAAAAGTGAATTCATAATATGTTTTTTCATAACTATGCGTTATTAAATGTAGTATTAATTTGGTTATTAATTTTCATAACTCGGTTATGTGTAAAAAACTTCAGAACCAAATTATTAAATTTAGTATGTATTTTTCTAGAAATATACGCAGAATTAAATATTGTAGAAGAAAGAGGGAATGAATTACACGATACACACACATACATATGCATACAGGCACAACGGAAGATATCAATTAAGCCAATAAAATTCTTTGAAAGCAAATAAGTTTCCTCCAGAGACGGAAATTCCCTTTTGAAATAGAGCACCGATATTTCTTCGTTTCCAGCAACAGCCTTACCATCCACGCTCAACCGAGGACCTTCGCTCTCCTTGTAACGAGAATAGGAAGGACGAGTCATATGTCGAAGGTAATGGTGCGTCAGTGAGTGATTTGTCTCCACCCACCCGTTTTTCCGTGCGTTTATATTTTTCCACCTTTTTCCATCTGTTACTCTTCCTGTCTCGTTCGTAATTTGGATATTTTTATAGTTAAAATAAAAACGCGCATAAATATACATACACTTACACGGAATACATATGCGATGCGCGTCGTAGTTGTAACCCGATTCGCGTTAAATCTCATTAAACTTAGAGCAGATGTAAAATAAAAATGTAAAAATGAGACAAAAAATGAAGCGACCGTATACAGCGCAATCGTGTTTTTGCTGAAATTAAGAAAGAGTCTTCAATTTCCTAAATTGCGAGGAGTCCTCAGAAAGATCGCATGGGTTTCATTATTGAAATTGGTCACTTTGGAGATGCTTTCGGCATCGCATCTCCACTTTCCGCTACGTCGTTTTCTACGAACGCGATCACGAATTACTGAATATCTTCCGACAGCGCCTACACTGTTCGTCGGCGACGTGAGGATATGCGACTTGATTGCTCGTACTCTCATCGGGCGATAACGGAATAGATTCGTTGAATTCATCGTGTGAATGGTATCTTTGTATTCCCGGCGAAATATAAAAATAACGCGCGCGCGCGCACCCGAGGCCTGCATTATTTCTCTCCCAAAGCTGAGTGAGAAGCACCCGACCAATGGACAACTCGTTCACTTATTTACCGTGGCTCCAAGCAAACTGATCGTGGAACATGTATTGAATTCTTCATACGGACCGGCTCGCCTTTTTTCCGTCGCTTTCCGGGTTCGTTTTAAAAATTCCTGCGAGGGACCGGTAGCCTCGATTCTTTCCGTGAAAGATTGAACGGGCCGTTTCGCGTCCACGTACGAAAGTGTTCTGTGCCAAGATGCGCGCCGTGACGCTCGTATTGCTATCAGTTTCACTATTCTGCGCTTCTCACCGGCACAGCCACGGATATAACATACTGGGCATTTGTCCGAGCGCAAGTTACAGCCACCAACAGCCGTTTCAAGCATTGATGAGAGCACTGGCGGCCCGTGGCCACAATGTTACCGTCGCATCAACAATTCCCTTAAAGGTATGTCGATATTTCTGCTCCCTCCTTTCGTTCACTAACGCTTTCTTTTCACTGAAACGCGATTTTTACTTTCGACGCGAACGATGCATCGTCTGTCGTCTGTCTCTGCCTAAACGTTCTGCACTCGCGATCGTATATCAAAAATGATCATACGGACGAGGAACGGCAAGAAGTTTTGGAAACGCTTCGAGCATTGTAAAGTTTTATTTCGAGTGCAAAACGAACGTGGATTGTCATTTGAGATTTAACGTTACATCAGTCGGCGTAATAACGTATGACGCGCCGAAGATATTAGCATTTTTACTGTCTATTCGAAACTCGCGCGGGAGATATTGCAAAAAGTCTCTGCCGCCCGCCCGCGCACCGGCGCTGTGTAACGGCCCGCTTATCGTCGCTTACGAAAATTGTCACCGACAAAGCCGCATTGTGCTCGCCGAAGAATCGCGGTGTCGCAACATTCTCACAAGTTCGCCGTTATTTCCAAGTCCCGATAAACTTTGCAACTTTAGCCGTATCCGCGAGTATTTCTTCGGCCCGTCAACGGTCCGTTTACGCGGCTGAATAAAAATGTTACGGCCCGAATCGCGCGCGACGTTTTACTCGATTTTGCGCTCAGCCCGGGCTAATCACTTGAAATAAATTTTACAATCAGACGATGGAAAAATGTTCCGAAAATACCGTAGATTGATGGATGGATATTTTATTTACTCGATGCCTGCGTATCCCCGCTCTCTCTTTTACCTCCCATCAATCCACTTTCTCCATTTATATCTACTCTCTTTTTCGCTGATATTCGTCTCTCAGTTTCTCCCAGATCGTTCTACTGACATCTCACTTCTCTCCCTTGTTTCATTCTTTCGCTTATCCATCCTCCCCTCTTTCTCTCTCTCTCTCTCTCTCTCTCTACCCTGTTTCTCTCTATTTCTCTCTATCTCTCCTTCTCTCTAAACTCGAGTTCAAAGTTACACAAACTTCGTTTAGCTTCAATTTACTTCTACTAACATTTCTATTTGCTGAATGTGTCTTCCCACGGCTTGATGGTTCTGTTTCTTTCGCTGCAAAATTAGGCATTAAATTGTTCCCGTAAACTGGATAAAACCCAACTAATATAATTGTCTCTCACACGAACTGTTGCGGCACTTTATTGCTTTTTTCCCTGAATTTGCAACATTCACTTTGATCCACTTCCAAAATTTTTTTTTTTTCTTTTTACTGACTCGTCGTTTACAAATTCTGAAATTGATACTGCTTTATTGAATTAGCTTTCATTGTGTTTTCTCCCATTTTGAAATAAAAAAACAAGTAACGTGATATCACATGCGATCAATATCACATGTCATCAAATTTTCCATACCTGACTGATAATTTCGGTTTTTTTTTACATTCTAGAATCCTCCGCCCAATTACAGGAACGTGGACTTGTCATTTTCATATCGGAAGGAGGATTGTACAAGTTTGAGGTATGAGCGTTTAACCCCACATTTAACATATTTCACGCACAAATCGATACGTAGCATAATTTTTTCCATTCTAGATTCAATAAGAAATTAATAATCTTGAACTTTTACTTTGAACAGATATATGGGAGCCTACGCTATACTCCATAAAAACATGCAGGAAGCGAACGAATTGTGCAAGAAGCAATTATTCAGTCCCGCTATCAACGATCTTATAACGTAATGCAAACGTCGCTCGTCATTCTCGACCATTCTCATTTAAACACGTAAATTCGCAATTGCCCACCAAGTATTTGTAAAAATCGACTCGCGACGTTGAGTAGGTCGGTGCGCATCGGTCACGCGAAACACGTCTGCGAAAAGCGTTTCCGTCGCGCGCGTCGTTAATACGCGCACGAAAATCGCGACGACTTTAATAGCCCAACGGGTATTCCACTGAAACAAATCTCGCTCGCACGTTTGTTTGCAGGGCCAACGAGACATTCCACGCGGTCATTATAGAGCAATTATGGTACCAGTGTTATTACGCCCTCGTAAAGCACTACAACTTCCCGGTGCTGATGGGATTTTTGAGCGTCGGCAACCTGCCCTACGTAATGGATTCCGTGGGTGAGCACGTCGACGAGAAGGCAGAGAGACGGAGAAGGCGGAGAAGGTCGGCGATTATGTATCGGCCTACGAGAATTTTATTAGTTTGCAAAAGTCACCCGGTGGTAACGACGGCAGCGGTGTACGAGCCTGGCTGGGCGGTCGTTTCGCGACGTCTTTTTCTAGCGGGGGGGGGNGGGGGGGGGGGGGGGGGGTCGCACCCCCGGGTGGCACCGGGCGAACGTCGTTACTGCGCGCGGAAATTGACGTAAATTGTCGGCAAAGCAGAAAGTGCGAGCAATCGGAGACCAGGTCTTCGTGGAAAAGGATAGATTACTCGGTAGTGCTTTAACTTGTACCGGTCTGACCCGACGAGCGCGGGAGAAGAGGTGGCGAGGGACGCGCCACAGCTAGCCGCCATTCGATTCCTTTACCTCGACGTAATTGAAGATACCCGAAAGTACTCTTTCCGGATGAACGTAATAGACCGTGAAATGGATCGCTGCGGCTGCTAGTGAAATATTTCAATTAAAGCCCGGGCGAGTTTTGAGAAAGCGGACGCCTATCGAGAAAGAGCGAGGGGGGGAGAGAGAGAGAGAGAGAGAGCGAAAGCGAACGGTAACTTTCTCCACGTTGATCCGACCCAATCACACGAGCGGAGTTTTCGAAAAATAGATATCCGATCCGCGCGACACGTCGAGCTCCTATTTCTGGATTTGGGAAGAAGTTCACCGCGCAATAACGTATCTTTGTTCATCCATCAATTCGTCCCCGGACAAAAGCGAGAGCCACGAGAGAGTAGTTAGCGTGAAGCAACTTCGACAAACGAATTGTACAGTGAAATATTTCTCCGTCGTAACGATACACACGCCATAAGTCCAATAATTTATATTTCACGATTAAAGAATACCTTTTTTTATATATTGGGTATGAGACAGACGCGGTTCTCATATTGTCTCCGCGATTTACATTTGACTTGAAGGATGTCATTACTGTGTTAAAAAAAAGAGAGAGAGAGAGAAGATGACTAGCATTATTACTGGTTGACAGGAAACCCAGACGACCCCAATATGAATCCGGACATGGCGTACCCGTTCACGGACAGAATGACACTGAACGAGCGTATACGGAATACCCTTTACACAACGTGGACAAGATTGTATTATCGATACTGGCACCTGCCACGAGCTCAACACATCGCTAACGAATGGGCGCCCGGTACATCTGTCTATGACATCGATAAGAACTTTAGCCTAGTGATTTTGGGGAACAATCACGTGTTCGGCTATCCGAAACCACTACTGCCGCACGTGATCGAAGTCCACAGTTTGCAAATAACGGAAAAGCCCGATCCCCTGCCCGAGGTAAGGATATTTAGCTTATTTGCGAAAGAGAAGAAAAATGATCGAAAAACATAACAGGGGGAAAAGTGTATAAACGACTGCGACACCGCGGAGAAGGAAACAGAGGTTTTACAATCATCCCGTCGAGAAAGTAACGAGGCTGAAACTAATAATTATATGACTTTGCTGCATATTAAGTAATACCGCGGGATTTAATTAACGTGACGTAAAATCGTACTGGGCGCGATATAATCCTATCTTACAATATTTCAAATGCAAAACTGTGGGCACAGCTTATATTAACAGTTACCTCCCCTCCCCTATATTACTACCCTCGCTTACTTCGAACCACTTTTAATCGCTCATTTACAACGGGAATGGATTACAGAGATATAAAGTGAAGTTGGGCAATTTATCGAGTTAGGGATACACTGACATTTAATATCTCCTGTTTTAGCGAGAGTTGCTATTAATCGCGTCAATTAAACCTTCGTTTTTCGCAGTTTCTGAGCGCACCTCGGAAACAGGCTAAATTGTGTGTCGCGCGAGAATGATTTCTCCCGGGAAAATACGTACTATTCTCGCGGGTGACCGGCAATAGTCAGCCGGCAGAAGTTTGCCGACGACTCAGCGCCGGGCGACGTAAAAGTAAACGTCATTGCTATTTACCGCGAACCGTTGTAAGCCTCCCGAGGGCCGACTGGAAAAATATTATCGGAAGAGTATTTCGCTGAAGATCCTTCCCGTAGAAAAAATAACTGCGAAATCGTCTCTAACAGCATAATAGCGTCAACCGTTTATGGACAATCTGGGAGTGTATCGTCATAAATGTTCTCTCGCAGCAATTCCCCACCAGCAGCATCGACTCATGAACAGCGAATAATTGTTCGATTAATGAGAGAATATTCTTTTAATCGAAAACAGAACTAAAGACAGATGGAAAATGTCAGTTATGTATTGATAATATACTTGATTGAGAGTTACACGTGAAAGTCCGCGAATAAATTTCGAAATATCAAAGAAGAGAATAATTCGATACGAACGCATGGAAAAAAGTAAGGTGAAATCCAATTTCATAGCCTTTCTATCGTATTAGAATTGAAATCGTCTGATTATCACGAGGACAATGCACGATAGAAGGTAACTGCAGTTACCACGTGATCCCGAACGATGTCGAGATGCGGAACGTGACCGCGACAATGTGTTCGTCTTTATACACATACACCTGAACGTATCGAAATCCATGAGAGGTTGTAATTAATAGGACAAAGCCTTTGGCTACGCATTGTGCATATGGAGCCACCATTGCCCTGTCTTCCATAAAAGCCGGGCACAGGCTTCGCAATTAACAAAGGAAGTTGCATTATCAGTAATATCAGTCGCATTAATAGTACAATCGGCTCCATTTGCATCCTATCGTAGTACTTGCTAACACAATCTTTGCGAATGTACGAAGAACATTTCGTGGACAGACGTACTTCATAAAACGATAAGGTCATTATGAGGCAAATGATATTTCGACGTAAAATTGCGTTTGCTTTAATGTAAAAAAATTAATCGCAAAGGAAATATGGACGAATATCGAAGTACGTGTACGTTTTGAAAATCATATCACAGGATAAAATAGCAAGATACGTTCTTTGATTATCGTAATGGCGGTAAATGTAGATTAGTTAAATATAGATTAATTAGCGAGTGAGAAATATGAACTCTGCCTCACATATGCACACATACATAATAAAAAATTTTGTGCTAAAAACGGTCCATTTAAATTTTTGTCTTTAACATAGGAAATATGTTAAAAAGTACACAAATATATATTAATTAACCATTAACCTTACAATATAACCTTACATTATAAGGTTAATGGAATCTTATTTCAATACTTCCTCGTCTCTAAATATCGGCGAACGAAATGACGCCGAAATAAAGCGATAGTGAAGCCTCGATCGTCGGAAGGTCGACGCCTCCGATACGGAAATGTTGCCGAGCTTTTTCGTATCGATTCGGTATTAGATGCGACAACGAAATGAACCGCCGTGCGAAACACCATCACGTCTATCTGCCGTATCTCCCTCATTAAGACGTATCGAAATTTTTGTCCCCGTCCCAGGAGATTCAGGAGTTCCTGGACAACGCTCAGGATGGCGCTATTTATTTCTCTCTGGGCTCGAATCTGCAAACTCACCAGCTACCCGCCGGGCCTTTGACCGCATTGTGCAACGCCCTGAGCTCGCTCAAGCAAAGAGTTCTATGGAAACACGGCGGAAACATGGCCATTCATCCGGCCAACATCAAATTTGTGAAGTGGGCGCCCCAGCAAGCAGTCCTCGGTAAGGCTGCCCAAGGCTAAACTGACCACCTCTTTACCTCGCTCTCCGCGAACGGGGGGATCAACCGCCGGAATATGCACTTACAACGCGGTTCGATGAGAAACATTTTGTGCCGGAATTTCTTTTGTGCTCGCAGATAGGGAATCAACTAGATTATGAAAACAATAGACCGGTAGAATTCATCTCGCAAATTTCATCTCGAATTTCCTGTGAAGCCGCGCCTCCTCGTCACGTTTGTAACGCGATCCGCGCGGCACGTCTGTTCTTAATTCTTAAAACGAATCCATTGGATCGACGAATTTGAATCGTTCCTTCAAGGAAACGTCAGAGAACCATTATCTTTGTTATTGCAACTTTCCAGTAATTAATATTAATTATATATCACTCAGATTTCGAATCCTGAAAGAATGAGAAGTTCGTTTGAATTTAAGTGAATAATGAACATTTGTTATTTAATTTCGTCCGACAGGATCATTCCTGATTCATTAACTCGACATTTTCATACGTTAATTAAAGATACAACCATTTTATTTGATCCAAACGAGATTTGAGCACTCCATTATCAAGCTGATGGAGTAAATCGGTATTATCGATCGATTCGAACCATATCGCGTAATTGCGAATAAAGAAGCCGCGTCTTCGACTACCTCGACTGAAATATACTAAAACTTTTCCAGCACGGGCGAAATACAAAATCCCAATTGTTCGATAACAATCTCGCGAGAAACCCCGTGTATTGTCAGAGTACTCGATTGCTCGCTCGCTATTATCATAAACGAGCTCGGAAATACTCATACTTCAGCGATTACATACTTTTATTTTGTTGATGCATATACTAGCCGGGCTCGCGTTCCCCGCTCCTCGCGGATTCGTTAAGTGAAATTCAACGGTACGAATACGGCGAGGCAGACGACGACGACGACGACCGCGTTACCGACCATCGCTGCGCAAATATTTAACAAAGTTGCGCCTTCGACTTTGACGCCGTTTTCACCTACAAAAGACATTAATTTTCCTTGGTTAGGCGCAACACTCTTTAACCGCAATCTCCTTCACGGTCCTGGAGTCTTTAAACGATTCGAACCTAATTACACGATTACGTAGCGCGGCTATTTCCCGGCCCGGCTTGGCGTGGCCAAAGATGGAACAAATTTCCTTTATATCGGGCAAATCGTGCGACTGGATCTCGGCCGAACAAAGTCCCGACGATCGAAACGGTATCGCCGCGTTTCCAAATGATCATCAAAGCCCCGTCGTCTACCGATCGAGATCGCGTTACTCGGATGTTTGAATTCGAGAGAGCAACGTTTGCCTTCCTCTCTACCGTGGCACATCAAAGAGAAAAGTAACATAGAATATAAGAAAGGTCGATGCACACGTCGATACCAGGCTCTCTCTCTTTCTCGCGCGCGCGCCTTTGGTAGAGCGAAATCCGTTATTTTTGTGAAAGCCGCTTAAGGGTAAGTATTGAAACCGACAAAAAAAGGGAGAAGAGCCACCGGCAACACCGCCGACCAAGGAAAATACGACCACGGGCTCGTACAGAGCGGAACGAAGCGAAACGATAACTCATGACGCATGCGGCGGTGAAATTCTCGCGGGAAATTCTGACAAACAACTCCTGTCGGCAGTAACGCACGGCCTCGATGCAAATGCACAAGCGTACACAAAGTTTTGTGCGCATTGATAGACAGACGGCGGTTGCCAGCATCGAGAACGTACTAATGTTGGAAATGCGGACTAATGACTGGGAGAAGTAACGTGATTAAAGGGAGTTCCCAGGGTTTTCTTTCGCATTATCGATCGCGGCTCATTTCATTTTTTAGTGTGTCTATTCTCAGATTTTGACGATAACTGGATATTGCATATAATATCAAATTTTTAACGTGCGATCTCGCAAACGTCCGATATTTATCTCGACGGATCTCTCGACAAGTCTTGAATTGAATTTTCCTCAAGAATTATGCAATTTGTCAATACGTGACATGAAAAGTCTAATTAAATTTTGTAGTAAAATTTCGGGAAAGACCGTTTAAATTTAAACGGACGATAAAATCTTATTATTTTATCGCACTTCAGAAGAGCTCGATTTTCGGCAAGTCTTCCATTTTCATTCCGCGAGACTTTTAAGAACGTATAATCTGGTAAATATCAAGAGAGACATGAACGCATGTACCTATCACGCGCATTTCCAAGCTTGAAAAGATAAAATGTATTTTTTCCGATTGGGAAATGTATCATGTTACACATAATGAAAAAATCTCACTTCGGTGTGTTCGTGCGCTACAAAAAAAAAGCACATCAGAGGGAAGAGAGAGAGAGAGAGAGAGAGAGTTTTCAACTTCGTCGAAAAAATTCCGGACGCGTTGATACTCGAACGCGATCAATCGACCGTAAAGAGCGATGCGAAAAAATAAATATGACAATGCGCACATTTTGATGAAATCTCGCGCGTCGCTCGTCTCTCGGTCGCGATCAACGCTGAAACTTCGTTCCTCGCTCTTCCCGCTCTTTCCCTTTTTTTTCCTCCATTTTCCTTCCTTTTCGTTTCGCTTTCCTCTTTTTTTTTTCTTTCTTTTCCTCGTGTCGCTTTGTTTTTTTTCCGCTGTCCGCACGCGCCGATCCACGTCGTATGAGCGCTCGACAAGCAAATAATCCGTGGAGCATCATTTCACGATACTTTATGTACTTACGTCGCTTTCATATATGCAGCGCATCCCAAAGTGATGGCGTACGTGATGCAAGGCGGATTGCAGTCGTTGCAAGAGGCGGTGCACCACTCGGTGCCCGTAGTCGCGATCCCCTTTTTCGGGGATCAACTTTTCAACGCACGTAAAATCCTAGACGCTGGTATCGGACTGACACTGGACATCGACACCATGACCGAGGACTCCATCGTACAAACGCTCGCGGAGGTCGTCGAAAATAAAACGTGAGCACGCGACGCGATTCTAACGAAATCGCTTCGAGGATGTGACTTTTCGAAAGTTAATCCCGACGGCACTTCGTCATTTCGATCGCCATTCTTGCGACCGTACGCATTTACGGATGATATGTGGCGACTGGATCAAAAATTCCTGGATTTTCTCGAAAAATATTTTTAGAATATTTGAAATCACAGAAAATCACTGTCCAATATCGAATGGCGTCAATCAAACTGCGTGTTGCGACAAATGTGTTGTTGATCTAAAGGTTCATTAACGATTGGTGATCTCCTTTATCTCTGCACACCAACCTCAATTTTACATCATTATATCACTTAACGCGTTATATAGTTTGCGAGCTCTTAATTCATACTCAATAATGTGACTAAAATTAAAGGGTTAACGCATTTTGATTAGTTTATCTTTAAAAAAAAATGACGTCTTGATATTAAAAAGGTTCAAAAAGCTTAAATTTATACGTATGGTAAAAAATTTGGTGTTAAATTTAATACAATTCATATATCTCAAACGGTCTATACAAATTTTTGTGTTAATTTATTTATTTACAAGTATATGTTGACAAGTAAATAACACAAATATTATATAAAAAATTAAAACAAAATTATAATACCCATAATATGTTAATCGACACTGAAGTATAAAATGTGTTATTTTAACACTTACACATGTTAAATATCGACTCAACACAAAAAAGATAACATAAACACAGTATGTTAAATCAACATACTGGTATGTTAAATACTTAACACAAAAATTTTTAAGACTGATTTTTGTACAAGCACAAAATGTTTTTATCGCATAAATTGATAAAGAGAATACTAGACTAGTATAGAGAATACTAATATAAGATAAGATAGTTTAAGAGAATACTAATATAAATTGATAAAGAGAATACGCGTTGTCTTACGAAAGTTTTAATCACAGGTATCTGAACAACATCAGAAGAATGTCGGCGATTATACAAGACGAATTAGTGAAGCCTATGGAAAAAGCGGTATGGAGCGTGGAACACGTATTGAAGTTTTCAGACTCAAGACACTTGAGATATCACGGACGTGATATATCATGGGTAGATCATTATGCGGTATTTATGTGTTTAAATGTATCTCTCGTCACTTTATTGTATATCAGCTATCGAATTATCATCGCTTTTATCAAGTGCAAATGGATAGTTGACTTAAAAGAGAAACTCGAGTAGCAAGTAGAATTTACGATATCAATCATGAGACAAAAATCAATTGTGTGCGGAATACGAGGGGATCTATCTTTTCTAATATAACATTACTCTCACGTAATATGCTTGCAATATAATCATATATGTTAAATAACGGGAAACAACATTGGAAATAATTACAATCTCTTTGCTCTCACTACATATTCCTGAGAAATAACAAAAAATATACGAAAGATCCTTATCAAAGCGAATATAAAAGATTTTTGTCAAAGGGAGAGGCAAATTTCACTCGAGGAGGAAATTAAGATTCACCTTCGCTCGACGTACAAAAATAACAAGCGAGTTATCTCTTGTAGCCTAGTACTCTGTTAGTACTTACCAATTTTCCGGCCAGTTGGGAGCGTAGAGAGCTCGTGCCCCGAACTTCCACATGCGATGAACACACGATGAATCTTGCTCAACTCTCCTGAGAGTTCGTTTCGCGAGATATTCATTTTCTATGACCTGTTCCTCACGATGTTCCACCACAATAAACGCGCACGGGATTTACCGTCGACACTGCCGACGATATTTCGCGCGCGTGACTCCTTCGACGATCTGACGACTCGAATTTTGCACTTCCGAAAAATGGTGAACGCGAACTTTACGTCACTCAGCACTCCCGACGGGCCGTTTCGCGAGACATTTGCTTTCGGCGGCTTCTCAACGATGTTTTGTCACGACGGACGCGCGAGACGTTACGCTTTCAATGCTCCTGACGGTAATTCGCGCACGGGACTCCGCTTCGTCAAGTCAGGAGCGTTAAGTGCCTACGATTTGAATTCCATAACGACTACCATAACACAACGAACGCGCGACATTTCATGCGACACTCCCGACGGCCCATTCCGTGAGATGTTCACTCACGCCGGCTTTTTAACGATATCCCGTTACGACAAACGCACGAAACTCACCTTCGACACTGCCGGCGACAATTGTCCGCGCCGTCAAACTTTCCTTCTGCGAGCCGAAATGCGAGCCGAAATGACTTTTGCAGTCCGCACCACCATGTCGCGATCCGCTCGTACTGACTGAACATAGCGCTGATTGCGGTTCTCGAAATATCAATATTATCGATCATAGCGATCGCAATAGGTGTATGTAAGTTCCCTTCAGCTGCACTCTCTGTACTTTTTTACAATTTTTATCCCCCTACCTTTTTTTCTTCAGATTTCAAATTTATATCTTTTTTATTTCATTTGTTATTATTTTACTCGATCTTTTGCGTGCGAAGCATTCAATATATATATATATCTCTCTCTCATATATGTTGGTTATTATGTCCAAACCATTTGAACGATTAAAAATCAATCATATTGAAAAGGTTCCACATCGTATAACCGTAACAGCTCGCGTCGTTTGGNTATATATATATTGAAATATGATATTATTATACCGTAGATATATGTATATATACCTAATTATATACTTATAAGACATCTCTCTGATAACAAACTGTAAAATTAGCTGATCCATTGGGTTCTGAAATATAGCTAACAGGCCACTTGGCGCCACACAACGGTGTCGCTCAAAAAGATGTGTTCGAATATCGACTAGATTTCTCGTATAAGGTTTGAATCTTGGCTAAGTGATCCATTACGATTCAACCCGTTATTTTTATTAGTTCCTAAGTTTCCGCTATGAGTCGCCATCGTCTTTAAAAATTGAAGTCGTAGTGAGACTAAATGACAGAGCAGACGTAATATTTTCAAGTAGTGAGCTCGATAGTTTGCTAAATCATCTCTTTAATTTGACATAGTTCGGTCGAATGTCAGGTCAGAGTAACTTTTATTTTTAAATAATAGTACGATTTTAACTCGACAGATAAAATAAACTGATATTTTTAAGTAATAAGACCAAACGATAGATTGGGTAAACTTGTATCTCTATGCTAACCTAAAATGTAATCGTAGTTTATCGAGTTGGACGAGTTCTTATCAGAGAAACGAGAAGATAAAGTGCTATTCTTTCTTATTTTCATTTCTCAATTTTGTATCAGAATGATGCCGACAAAAGTATCTTTGACGTTCGGACATTGAAAGGAACTAAATATATATACATATAAAATTTCTAATAAATAAAGTGATTGTCAGTACACGGTGCAGACATAACCTACGACAAAATGGACAAGAAGCAATTGTGGAAAAATCTGGGAATAGAACCCAAAGAGCGATTTATATCGCTCTCGGAGCACGCCTCTTCAGTAATTGTAGATCCTCATATGCCTATCGAAAGGTGCCTAAAAGCATATACACATACATTTAATATTACAAATATATGCATAAATAAATGTATACATTATATGTGTAGAGCTTTTATATGTGTGGAAAGAGTTAAAGTTAATTTTTACATTAATTGAAAACAAGGGAATATCTCTTTTCTTAAGTCAATCTTCAAAACATTTTTCAGATATTATCGCTCTGGAGTGGAAATGGTTAGATATGCAGATATGCATATGGAAGATGAAAACTATGAGAGTGCCTATACTTTATATATGAAATTCATAACGTAGGTAATATTGATAAGCGATCAAATTTATTATATGTTTACTACATATATATATAATTTTTACAGCCAATTTTGCTTATTTTTATTGTATAACATATAGTAAAATTAATTATGCAATTTAATAATAATTTATACAATTAAATATTACTGACTATACATATATAATTTATTGCGGCAGACTTTTTGTGGATAAAATTACAAAACACCCAAAATATGAGAGTGTACCAGTCCAAATGAAGGAGACGAATAGACGTACCTTGCGAATTGCTTTTACCAAAGCAGAACAGTTGAAGAAACAGTTGCTGCATCAATATGAGGCAGATTTAGACAAATATGTTGAGGACTTAAAAGAGAAAGAAAGAATTGAGAAGGAACAATTGAGACAAGAGGAACTCCGAAGGTGCATAAAATAATAATTTATTTATATTACATAAATATATAAGAAATCATGAATGAATATATATATACACACACACACACACACACACACACACACAGCATTATATATTTGCTGTTTAATTGGTTTTTATCATAAAATTGGTTTTTACCTAGACAAAAGGAAGAGGAGGAAAGGAGAAATAAGATGGCAGCTTTAGTTGCCGTTAAGGCAGCAAAGGCTGCTTTAAGTGCAAACGTATTACCAGAAGAAACGAAGAGCAAATCATTCCCTGTTGTGCCTCCTGTCAAGCCTGTGATAAGTCCTTCGAACGATAATGATAAGATGTATAACTTCAAAGATATGTAAGTCTCTCTATTAAAAATTATACGTTATACAATATACGCTACAACATTTAAACTTTTGAAGGGAGATGACGGATTTGTGACATTGTTGCATAACACGCTTTGTTTAGGAAAACGCCGATAGTAGATCGTTCGACCAAGCCCTCTTTATTGCTGAGCGACGGTTCGTCCTTGCGCGATGTTATCCTGTCGAACAAATTAATGCGCAATTTCCTCACGCTTGCCTTCAGTAATACGATGAACAATAAGGAGACCTGCGGCATTTTAGCTGGCAAATTGGAGAGACATAAATTGCTAGTGACGCATCTGCTCATTCCGGAGCAAACCGGCACCCCGGATTCCTGCACCACGCACAACGAGGAAGATATCTTCGATTATCAGGACCAACATAATCTGATCACCCTCGGCTGGATTCACGTACGTGGATTTTTAAACTGGTGACGTAGCGCAACAATGATACACAACTCGCTTTTTTCCCGTCTCTTATGAACATTTAATATCAAATCAAATATTCAACTGTATCTTCGGTTAGAATTATGTGATAGTTTCACGATACTTCCCCTGCTAACTTATTATCCCTGGTTAAAAAATTGTGTTAAAATATAACAATTGAATTCCTCTGCAATGCTTAAGAAGCATGCCTTCTCCATTGAACAGTTAATCGCTTGACTATTGGACTAAATGTTACTATTGCAACAGACCCACCCCACGCAGACTGCGTTTCTGTCAAGCGTGGATCTGCACACGCACTGTGCTTACCAGCTGCTGATGGCCGAGGCAATAGCAATAGTCTGTGCGCCTAAATATGACGAGTACGTATAATAAATAAGAGAACGCGAAATATAAAATGAGAGGAAAAAGAAGAGAGGAATGAAAGTATATTTAATTATATCGTTAAATCCTAATTACGAACATTTAGCTTGCATGTAGGAAGCCACGAAATTCTCATTTTTCTTTAGTCAAGTCTTACAAATTAATTTATTTATTTTAGAACGGGATTCTTTGTCCTGACGCCGGATTATGGCTTGGATTTCATCGCGAATTGCAGAGAAAGTGGGTTCCATCCTCATCCTACTGAACCACCATTATATACAGTAAGTTTGACGGACATATTAATGATTCATAATATATTTTTATTCTTATTATTCCTATTCTATATTTTAGAATTACTTTTGAGTTCCTCTTGAGTTGTCATGTCGCCAATTGTATCGTCAACAAGTAGTCGTCGTGTGTTCAACATTGTTGTATGTTTTCTTAATTCTTTTAAAAATGACTGGTAGAATACTATTTTCTCATTACAGAATGCAAAGCATTGTAAGTTGGACGCAATGGCACCTATCGAGGTTGTAGACCTGCGAAGAAAATGATACATCTCTAACATGAGCTAATTATAATGCCGCCATTAGCAAGAAGTATTTTTCTAAAAACCGAATCCCGAAATTATATTGTTAAATTAATTGCTTTAAATCTCCGTAAAAATTACAAGTTATGGTAGAAATCACGGTATCATTATATCGCGCATAAAATTACAAACGAAAGCCGAGTAGTCATGTATAACATATATATATATAAATATATAAATATATATATTTATATATTTATATATATTTATATATATATTTATAATATATATATTTATATATATTTATATATATATTTATAAATATATATATTTATATATTTATATATATATAAAATTTATTAATTATAATATATATTATTAATTTTTTTAACAGAATTTATAATTTAGAAAAAGGAAGCATTTATCAAGATTTTGAATCGATGCTGGTCATTGTAAATTTATTGTTATACTATTCATATGTTACATTATATTCCTTAATGATTATATTACATTATTATTACCTCAATTCTAAAGAACGTCAATATCGATTTGAAAAGAAATTTTTAACGTCTCGGTTTCTCCGTGCCTTTTCGAAAGGAACAAAGTGTTCATAACATCGCTAATTAATTATTCTATATTTTAACAACATAAAAGATATAACAGAATTATTATATTATATATTTTATAATATCCACCATTATAAAATATGTAGTATAATTATTATAATTGTCTTTATAGTGTTCAAGCTGAAGATGATCCTCCTGTAGATGGTTTCCTAAGCTATGTATTAGAATATTTAAAAAAACGAAAAGGTTATACAAGATATATTGGATAGACAAGATAATACCCGAGATAATACAACATGTCCTGAGATTACCTTGAATGTACTCAGAACGTTCTGGGACGTTCCCTAAGCATTTTGGGTACGTTCAAAATAATTCTGGAATGTTTTGTGCTATTTTGGAGATATCGACCAGAAATATAAGAAGGTAAATGAATAAATAAATGTACCTAATGTGATTGAGCTTCTTGCCGTCCGACAAGCACTGCAACATCCAACTAAATTTCAAAATAAAAAATTTCAAAATAAAGAGATCATGAATAAAATAATATACGAGGATGAATCAAATATAAACTAGCCTTTTGCAAAAAAAAACCATATATTTTTCAAAATCAATTCTAATTTACATTTTTCTTATTTTTCTACATAGTCCCCCATCTTATCTATGTACTTCCTCCAACGGTCTGGTAATTTTTTAATCCCGGTATCATAAAAAGTTCGCGGACGTGTATCAAACCAATTGTACACGAACTGCTGCACCTCCTCGTTCGTTGTGAAGCGCTGTCCACCAAGGGCTTCCTTGAGTGACCCAAACATATGGAAGTCGCATGATGACAGGTCTGGGCTGTAGGGTGGATGTTCTAGGACAGCCCAGTGCATATCGGCCAATTTTTGTTGTGTTACTGCTGTAGTGTGGGGTCTGGCGTTGTCATGAAAAAGCAACACACTTCTGATCGGAATGCCGCGCCTTTTTTACCGATAGGCAGCTCGAACTTGGCTAAGATCACAATAATAGGCAGCATTAATGGTTCGACGTTCTTGAAGAAAATCGACCAGCAGAACGCCTTTACAGTCCCAGAATAGTGTGGCCAAGATCTTCCCTGCAGACAACCGCGTCTTCGCTTTCACCGGTGCACCCTCGCCAGTCTTCCGCCTTTGGAACCCAACGAGCCGACACTTTTCGAAGTCCCAACTCATCGCGAATGATTGATTGCACACTTCCATAGCTGATCTGAAGTTCCTGAGAGATTTCAAGAACAGTTAAGTGCCGATCACCTTCGATGAGTTCTCGAACAGCCTCGGTGTTCTGTGCTGTGATGCTGGTGCGGGGACGGCGCAGGTGGGCAATGTTTTCAACACGCTCCCGTCCTTTCTTAAATTCGTTACACCACTGCTTCACTCGAGCCCATGAAAGGGTTTTTTCCCCGAACTGTAGGAGTAAACGGCGCCGAATTTCAGCAGCATTTATATTTTCGTTGACGAGAAACTTAATAATAACACGTTGTGCAACTGCGGGGTGTACCTCTTTCTCGCTCATCTTGATTGCTGCTGAGAGTAAGAATTATGTGGCGCACCAACGTTATTACTGCCTTCCACATGACCCCCCTCCACTGTCCAAAACGTTGTAGACCCCTCACGCCGCCGACGGGCGCGCAATTTTAAAAGATTCGTTTATATTTGATCCACCCTCGTATGTAATCTCTAACAATCCTCTATTTTAATATCGTATAAACGTAAATGGATAGATAACTTATATAATTAGAAATAGAAAATTATTTAGCTTGGAAAATGTTGCTGCATCATTAATACCGTTGGTAATAAAAACATAAATTATTTAGGCTCTACACAAGTGAAGATTAGATGAAGAATTTCCAGAAACCTGAGAACTTTTTCCAGGAATGCTAGAAATTCTCTATCCAATAGCCAATCGGCACATTTAACAAGATTATCATACACAAATAAAATGACTCCTTTTCGAAAAAAATGCACAGAATGGTTAGCTTTAAATGTTTCTTTATAACAACTGAAAACAATTGTATTGATATAAGATAATGTGTAGTTATAGGACGCTCTATGTACATGAGTTTCATTGAAGAATAATTTATACACTGGATATCTAGTATCTCTGATATTTGAAATAGAACTGTTTATTGATACATTCAACTGAACCTTAAAAGGTAAACATTTTCAGGTAAAATATTAAATATCAAGTAAGATCACCAAGTATAGAATAAATTTATTTAAAAACTTCTTCGTAACCACAGCTTAAAAAATAAAAAGACGAGATATATCTACAACGTACAGTGTGACAAATGAATAATCTGAAGGGTAATAATTCTTATTTTGTTATATAAACTTTTAACGCTTTTAACACTTGAAAGTGAATAATTATAATATTTATAATTTTCACGTGTATTTATATTGTCTTCGTAGGTGCCGTCTTCTTTGAAGAATCAATATTATATAGGAACTTGCATTTATACAGGGTGAGTACATACAACCTTTTGTATCGAACGTGTTAATTAATATGATTTTTCGTTAAAATATTTTAAATCAAAATATATATGATAATGTAATAAAAGCGATCGAATCTTCATCGAATTACAACTGCCATCTACCTATAATTGAAAAATATATATTTTCAAAACTAATGTTGTCGCTTCTGAAAATATAAGCTAATATATAGCTTTGTGCTAAATATAAACTAAAATATAAGAATAAATATCAAGTGCTAATTAACAGTTGCAAAATACAAAATTAATATAATGTAAAATTGAATTATTCCCTACAAATTGATTCGTTTTCATACTGTACAATAGAGTAAAAATGTCTCCTGCATTTTTTGTTTATTTGTTTATCTTTATCTCAGCGCACAAGTAGCTATCTTACAGCGATCGTAGCAAACGATCAATATCAGCTGGCTTTCTTATTAATCTCCTGCGTTGTCTGTGATGACGAGCGGGCCTACATTATCGTTGTGCTCCTTATTGTGACGTCCGTGGCTACCGTCACAGTATGGAAACTACACAGAAAAAATTATGAACATAGTAAAAAATTAAGAGTTATATATACTTACAGCAAACTCTGTATATGTGAGATATTATATATATATATATGTATATATATATATATATATAATTATATAAAATATGTTATTATAAATATTATATTAAAATTATATTAAATTTATATATATGTTAACAGTACATATCCTAAAAATTAGTAACATGCAAGATAATGAAAAGTTATGCATATTTTTAAAGTATCAATAAGAAAATAATACTTCTAATGAGAAATGAATATAAAAACATGAAAATAAAAAGTAAAAAAATTATTTACACGTAAATATATACAAGGAATTTAGTAAAAGAAATACACATACAATGACTAAATTTTGAGAAATCTCACTGCTTCAAGAATGCGCGTCACTTTGAATCTGAGTGCTATTATTATACGGCGTGCATTTTGCAATCATATTCTTGGAATCTGGCTAAGGTCGAAAACACAACGGAACTCCGGGATTATACATTATTTTTTACAGTTCTAATAGAGGGAATTTACGTTTTCAGATCTCCAACAGCGGCAGAATACGGCCTTCTCAGAGATGTCCTCGATGTCGATTGTATCCACTACTTTAGCCACATCTTTCTTCAGTTTCAGGTTCACCAATCCACATGGCTGTGAAAAATACAATAAATTAATAATTGCATGCATATCTATTACTTATATCGCTTATATAAGCGCTTATACACATTATTGTAAGAATGGACGACCAGAAGATTTAGCGGCACGATCAAAAGTTTTAATATACATCGAAATTGTTACACTAAGAAAAAAATTGCTAATTATATCGACCAGAAATAAACAACAGCAATAATAACTCATTATGAGTTCAATTTTTTAATAAAATTTCAGGTAGATCCCATCAGAACTGTAACGCAGCATACCGCTTGACCATTTGTATTGAGCGCCACAGAACGAGAGACGGCGATAAATCGATTCTCTCATTCTCTGCTGCTGTCTCTCGGTTTGCATTGGCTGTTTTCAGCGAAACAAAGCGATCAGTGAGCGGTCAGTGATTATTGGATTTTACTGTTAGATCCTTGAATTTAGACCAATTACGATGACAAATTACTCAATCCTTGTAGAACCGTTGTGTTTTCTGAATACAGACACTCATTAGCGCGAAAGACCGAATGATGTGTTGTGTTATCACGCTTTATCCGAACTCCAATTGCAATATTATGTTCATATTTTATATATATAGTGTATATTTAAATTAATTTGTTATTTATGTTGTGTGTATATGAATAGTACTGTACAGTTATATACTTCTAGAAGTATATAACGGAAGTGTATTGAAGGAACATAACCTACAAAAGCGGTTGGAGCTGGAGACTAATTGGCTCCAGGGTCATCCTAGACGTGTAACGAGAATACACCGATATGTCTTTTTGATTCCAAGTTTAAATTTTCTTATGTGTGAGCACGCAAGTACGATTCTATTTCCTTTGCTGCACACCACCGGTGTTGTACTTTCGGCACTCGAAGGAGATCAAAGATCAATTATGGTTGCTCTCCAGCGAAAGACGCGAGTTGATACGCCAATCTAGTTATGTCATTCATTATCTTTTGTTTACCAAATACGAAATAAGAATAAATGATGATGTAACCAGACTTGTGTCTCTTGTTGAAAAGCATCAAATTGCTAACAATGACACAGTAATATTTGAAAAAAAATACTGAACCATAAAGACGAGAAATATTTAAAGTACTAAACCGCATCGAGAAATCATTCAGAAGCTTCGTTCAGTTGTGATTTTTACACTTCGTTACGTTCCGTACGCGCACTTTCGAATTGCATGTACATTCATCCCCCCCTGAAAATGCAGAAGCGCAGCTGAAGCGAACGGATTTGCTTGAGATGAAAACGAAGAAACTAGAAAAACGAAAGGAAGCGCGGAAATTCGACTCAACCTGGCGACTCGAGTCCGATGCTTCGCGACAATAAATCGATCGCAAACGTGATCTCCCGACAGAATCTTCTGGAAGTTACATAATCGTATCGCACTCGTGGACAAAGATTAGTGACTTGGTCGCTTGCTGTAATGGGTGATTCTCTGCGTGTGTGTGTGTGTGTGTGTATGTGTGTGTGTGTACTCACCGCAGGCCTAGCATGCGGACAAAATGCTCGATAGGACATGTATCCGAGTCCGGCAAGGGCGGCGGTGGGCGGCACCAGAGCGAGCCAGTCCTTTACTGGCGTGAGGAGAAAATTAAAAGGGCATGTTAATTGAGATGACCGAAAGTTCGAAGGCCAAAAGGAAAAAAAATCGGCAGGTTAAGTCGAAGACGAGCGGAAAGAGACGAGAACGCGACAGTGGACTGCGAGAAGGGCGGGTGGTGCTTTTACCTCCCAAACGAAACCAGCCGCCTATCGATTCGGGGATCGGTAGGCCAGCAAGGTAGTTCGGAACAGACACTTTCACGAGGTGTGCGATCGGCTCCATGTTCACTCTGCTTACTGACGGTGGTAACTGCGTTCGCTAGCGGGCGCGAACAGTGCTGGATCGAGAGAGAAAGTGGAATACATATTCGACCTTCCGTTCGATTATTTTCCCGCCGAACTTGAAACAGAGAGGTCCGGGATTGGGGAAATTGTATTTGAGGGATTGAAATTTGTGTGTTTCATCTTTCGAGGAGAATTTTCAGGGACGTCGAAATACGAGGGAGAATCGCGTTCCGTTCTGCGTCTTGAACTATGCACTTCACTGAGACCACGTCTGTGTGACGTGCGCAAGTGCAGTAAACCCGGGTCGCCTGGGAATCTGGCGGAGGCGAACGACCCGGCACGTGCCGTAAATATACTCGCATAGCCGCTTCGTGCTTACTTGCTTGTGTATCTTACCTGCCGACGTATCGAGATTTATTTCTTCGAAAACCAAGCAGTAAGACGCCGTTTTTCACGAAGTCCCATAGTTTATTTCGCCCACCGTTACGTTCGAAACGTGGCATAAATCGTAGTACCTATCGGGTCGCTGAATATACATAACTAAAAATCTAGTTAATTTTTAAACAGTGCGCGCGCGCCACCTTGTGTCACCTGGCGATTAGTCCATTTTTGTTCTTCGGAGGTTTGAGGGTTGGTGCTATTAGAGGTACACGGAGGTTGTATCACGCTCACACGTAACTTAGTATTTTTGTATCGCAAAGTGAGAATAAAATATACAGGATTAACTTTAATCGTAAATAAATTTTCCACAAGGTATATTGTAATCAGGCGATAACATAAATCAGTAGAACGGAAAGAAATCTTGTTGCTTGAAGAAAAATGCCGCCGAAATCTGCTAAGGTGAAAGAAAGCTTTTTATTTCGCTATTTCAAACACATTAATGACGTTACTTATCGTAGAGATAATTTTATGAGGGACAAATTCTAAGCTAATATTAATTTCAGAATTCCAAACGAAGCGGTAAAAGTAATAAATGTACATCAGAACCATGTGTCCCTTCCAAGACGACTACAGATGCAAACAGCACGAGTGGTTTAAATCCAGAAGTGGAGGATCAATTTGAACTGGAATTATGTTGGTGCATACAACAGCTAGAAACAAGTTTAGCCAATGGCAAGTTGCAAGAGAAACAGATGCAAGATCTCAACAAACATGTACGTTCGTTAAAGAGCAATACCGCACCATTGATAAAAAAAAGACAGATAATGAGAAACATGTTGGGAGACTATAAAGATAAAATGGCTAAGGACGAAATGAAACTCAGTAAAACTGTATCAAGTGTCAAGTTCACAAATCCTGCTGCTGTGAATAAGAAATCAGTGTTTATTAAGAAAGCTACTAGATACAATGAACAGGAACATCAAGAACAAACAGATGATCTGAGAACACAAGAAACATTAGTTAGTGCGAAACGAATTATTAATATTGATAGGACTCAAACTCCATTCCGATTTAATTTTCAGACATGTCAATAAAATTGTGTTTCTATTTATATAATTACTGAATTTTATAACACATTAGAAGGTAAACTTATCTACAATTAGCAAATCTATGAATTTTTTTTCTCCGTCTTCCTAATATAATTTTCTATCTTCTCTTAATTTTCTATAGATTATTAATCTAATATGTTTAAAGCATATTATAATTAATAAGAATTCCTATATAGCATTTTAAATCATATCTTCTTCAATACATAGATTTGTATTAACACTTTACCGACCGGTAGCGGTTCGAACATCCTATGCCCTTTTCACCGGCCACTCAGCCGCAGATCATCCGAGACACCGGCTTGCTGCTTGCTACTTGTCAGTCTAACTTAACCAAATCTAACGGAAAAAACAAAAGTCGATTAATCGACGACCGGTCGTTAAGCGCTGTGGAATAATCGACGGCCTGTCGATAAGCGCTGAGAACAAAACGTCGATTAATCGACGGCCGATCGGTAAAGTGTTAATATGAAGATTTGTATTAGTAAGATAATATTCTCAATCCAGAGAATACATGCAAAATAGAGACAACAATCTCCCTAGCAATTAATTTCCTAGACTTAAAGATATTCAACGGAATCTACATGTTTTTACGTTCCAATGTGTTACAAAATTCATTTTGTAAGTTTCTCTGTATAATGCTATCCTAATCCAAGTGTTATATGTATAAGACTTTCTTCTGTTACTACTGTTTTCTTAAGTGAAAAAATAATATAAAATAGAATAATGTATTAAAGCAAAACTTTGTTTGTATTTTCATGCATACAGACATGGAAGTGACTCACTTTCCTCATTTTAAAACATCTTACTATTTAAGAAAAAAATTTTCCCACTTTTTGCTATTATTTTTATTTTATTTTATTAAATATGTTTGAGAAACATAGAATTTAATTTTTGGAAGAGCTTTATTGTACCTGAATATGCGCCTAAGACTGAATTTAAAATAAATTTTCTATGTATCATGCAACTTTTTTGTTCCTCAAAATTTCAAAATTGAAATTTTGCTCTTCATTGTCTTTGTAATTTAAAATATAAAGGAGAAGAGTAAAAAAACGTAAAAACACTCAAGTAAAGCATTTAAAGAGTGATTTTTATTAATGTCGCTGTAATGTTATGAGATTTTTAATAAATATAATGTGATTTTGTTCCATGAAACTTTGTTATTAAACCAGCGAAAAGAAGATGGTCCTGTGGCGCAACGGATAACGCGTCTGACTACGGATCAGAAGATTCCAGGTTCGAATCCTGGCAGGATCGTGTATGTTTTTGCTTTCATATTCAAAACACACATTTTTTATCCTTGTGTTAAAAACTTATTCTGCATAAATTATATATTATTCTTTTATAAAATATACATTTTATCTAAATGTGTAGGACGGTAAAGACTAAAGTTGAGCGAGAACGATCAAATCTAACGGCTATGCTGAACCAACCAAATGTTGAGATAAATGATATTTATTTACACACAATATGAAAGAATAAATAAATGTATTTTTCATCATTCATCGACTTCATTTTTTAAAAATACATTATTTTCCATTTTCATGTTTTCACTTGAGATCTGTCCAGTTTAATTACACTCTCTACACTTTATTGCGATATGCCTTTATTCTCTCTTTCTTTCACTTTCAAAATTTAATTTTATTATTTAAAGTACAATAAATGTAAGCAAACCGAAAGTAATATTTATTACATCATATTACACGTTATATCAAATTTGTTGTTATCTCAAATAAAATTCGATCGCTCCTTACGAGTATAGTAGAAAATACTGATAGAATACGGTGAGTCTGACGTGGTGGCTCGTTCGTGTGGTTTCATGTGATTGGTGTCACCATTCAACATGAGCGACAACGTGGTATCCGAAGTGCAAAATCTGATTTTAACTGACGAAAAGGCACGAATTTCCTAACTTTACGTATGATTCGGGTTTTATCGCTCTTTTGATCCTTTAGTATTGTTAAACCATGTTGACGAGTTTACGTTCTCGCATTTGTAGGGCTGCTTACAGCGTTTCTAAGTGGACACATGCCCGGGTTGGTTAAGACGTATTTTCTCCCTACCGTTTCCTCAGAATTTTTGCTTTCTAGTCCTGAATTCAATCGCCTCATTGTCTAATTGTAAAATCGGACTGCCATATGTCTTTTGTTCCTAACTCAGCGAATCGTTAACAATGGCAGAATCAATAATCTGATGCAATCCGCGAGTACCGTTTCTCACCGAGGTCACCTAACATTCGATTGTGACGTGTGTCACTTTGTCGCGTTACCTGTTTCAATCAGTCCATTTCACCTGGGATTCTCTGTTTCCAGACGAAAATGAAAGCGGCGCAAAAGAAAAAAACCGCCGAGCTAGAAAAATCTGTATCTGAACTTAATCCTTGGCCTGCATACATTCAGGTAAATTTACACCATAGAAAATGCCGTGGTAGAAAATATCAAACAGATTTATGACAGTTTCCTGCGTGTACAGAATGTCAGATGATTATACAGGAGGCATTTGTAACATAACGGTGTAATCAGAAATCAATAATAATTCTTGGTGAACTTTTCAGGACCGTCTTGTGTTATGGGACAAGCTGAAAAAGGAATACGAGGATACGTTAGCTGCAAAGACTCCGACTGACATAACTGTGACTCTTCCAAATGGCAAGGAAGTCAATGCTCAGTGTTGGCGCACTACTCCTTATGATGTCGCGAGAGGTATCAGCCAAGGATTGGCGGACAGTATTGTGATTGCAAAGGTCAACAATGAATTGTGGGATCTGGACAGGCCTCTGGAGCATGATTGCAAGCTGCAATTGTTGAAGTTCGATGACCCAGAAGGTCAGCAGGTGTTTTGGCACTCCAGCGCTCACATTCTTGGAGAAGCGATGGAGAGAGTTTACGGCGGTTGTCTGTGTTACGGTCCCCCTATCGAGAACGGTTTTTACTATGACATGTTTTTGGATGACCGGGGCATCTCCTACACCGACTTTCCGTATTTGGAGGGTCTGTACAAAAATATAGTCAGGGAGAAGCAGCCGTTCGAGCGGCTGGAAATGACGAAGGAAGATCTCATGGAGATGTTCAAGTACAATGAGTTCAAATTACGGATTATAAACGAGAAGATACACACGTCCACCACCACCGTTTACAGATGCGGCCCGCTGATCGATTTGTGCAGAGGACCGCATGTCAGGCATACCGGGAAGATCAAGGCCGTCAAGATCACGAAGAACTCCTCCGCGTACTGGGAGGGTAACGTGAACGCGGAATCGCTGCAGAGACTGTACGGGATAAGTTTCCCGGATAACAAGCAGTTGAAAGAGTACGAGAGGTTCCAGGAGGAAGCGGCCAAGCGAGACCACAGGAAGATCGGCAGGGAGCAGGAACTCTTCTTCTTCCACGAGCTGTCACCGGGCTCCTGCTTCTTCCAACCTCGCGGTGCATACATATACAACACTTTGATCGAATTCATTCGTTCCGAGTACCGCAAGAGAGGCTTCCAAGAAGTGGTCTCTCCGAACATCTACAACAGCAAGCTGTGGCAGGTCTCGGGACACTGGCAGCATTACGCCGATAACATGTTCTCCTTCGACGTGGAGAAGGAGACCTACGCGCTCAAACCCATGAATTGTCCGGGTCACTGTATGATATTCGACGTTCGAAACAGATCGTGGCGCGAGCTGCCGCTCAGACTGGCGGACTTCGGTGTTCTGCATCGCAACGAACTGTCGGGCGCGCTGACCGGCCTCACCAGGGTGAGACGATTCCAGCAAGACGACGCGCACATCTTCTGCTCCGTCGAGCAGATCAAGGAGGAGGTGTCGGGCGCCCTCGACTTCCTGCGGCATGTCTACTCCGTCTTCGGGTTCACGTTCAATTTATGCCTCTCCACCCGGCCCGAAAAGTTCCTGGGCGATATAGCCGTCTGGGACCAGGCCGAGAAAGCGTTGGAGGACAGTCTGAACACGTTCGGCGAGTCATGGTCCTTGAATCCTGAAGACGGTGCGTTCTACGGGCCTAAGATCGACATCACCATTCGGGACGCGCTCAAAAGAGCTCATCAGAGCGCTACGATACAACTGGATTTCCAGTTGCCGATTAGGTTCAACCTGTCTTACATCAAGTAAGTGTTCGCTGACAGCGCTGAGGCGCTTTTCGATCTAAAGTTTCACCATGCGATTCATCGTGTTGTGCGTTTCAGCGAAGCAGGAGAGAAGGTGAGACCGGTGATCATACACCGAGCTATCCTGGGATCAGTGGAACGCATGATTGCCATATTGACTGAATCGTACGCGGGAAAATGGCCGTACTGGCTCTCACCCCGACAAGCGATGGTCGTGCCGGTAGCGTCTCAGCTTGACGAGTATGCTTACGAGGTGAAGCAGAAACTCTGGGACGCCGGCGTCATGGTCGAAGTCGATGTCGACCCAAACGACAGTTTCAACAAGAAGATTCGCAATGCTCAGCTCGCGCAATTTAACTTTATTCTTGGTACGTGGTGCCGGCTCGATAAAATTTCTACTGCTTTCTGTGCGATGAAAGTAATTAAGTAATTGACTTCTCTTACAATGTGTCTTTGTGTTAATATGAAATTGTTTACAGTTGTGGGGGAAAAAGAACGTAATGCCGGTACAGTGAACATTAGAACGAGAGACAACGTGGTACACGGCGAGATGGGTGTGGAGGATCTCATCGAAAAATTGAAAATCCTGAAGGAAACGAGAGATCGAAGAGGGGATCTTAAATTTTAATCCAAAGAAATCCACTATAAAGTGTGATTTATTTATTTCTAGATCAAGCACTCAACGTCCTTACCTGACACCACCATCTAATAAACTTCGATAGTAATCAGGACTTATTTTGTTTTACAGCGTCTTTTTTTTTTGTATTCAGTAAAAGGTAGCTTATGATTTTTCGTACGTATATGTATGTATTTTGTACATTAATATATATATATACATGGCGTAGTTACTGCAGATGCAAGAACAATAATGACGGGCATCGTGAAATAAATTAAACTTTGATAAAATTTCCAGTTTTGCATTTAAAATTTCTTGAGGAATATGAACTCGTTTTTCATTAATCTGAGAATATTATATTAAAAATATCGTGTCTTATGTGTTTTACGCTAATCAGCATTTATTGTAAGTTACAATAAAAAAAAAACATGTAATATATACACATATTTTAATGTAAGCACCAGCTCTCAACGTTGAAAAAATCCTCTATTAATAGAAGATACGATTTAAAAAAAAAATTTACAATGGCTGTACTTTGATTTATAGTAATTAATATTTTTTTTCAAGTGTAAATATATGTCAATGTATTTTCCCGTTATCTCCCCAATTTTAAGAAAACAAAAACCTTGATTCAAATATAATTTTCATAAATACAAATTTATCGATAATTTATACGTCTGTGTACAAGAAGATACATTTAAAATTCCTTGTCAAACATTATATTGACCCTGTTGAAAATTTTCAAGATTCCCATGGAAATCCATAGTAACTCGTGTGAATCCATGAAGGATAATAAAAATCCACGTATGTAGAAATCCATACAGGAATTCACATGATGTGTGAAAATTCATATAGGAATCCACACGAATCAAGATTTTTTATGCAATCTCCAAAAGCTATATACGACGCTCCGAAGCGTTTGCAACGTCAAGCGGACCCTAACTTCGCACGCGAAACCAGTCGCACGAAGTTCGAGAATTGGGCTCTAAGTTGTTCATATATTCTATACCCGCCTCAGGCTGTCTATCGACAGGCTGTAAACCGAGAGAATTGAGAACTGATCACCGTGGCAGTTGACTAATCAGAAGAGAGCGAGCCAGATGCCAGACCGCCTGATTGGTCGAATTGTAACCAGCGATCTGCGATTTTCGTTCTTCGATGTGTAACTGACTTTAGGTGAGACGAACGTCCCGGTTAGTTCGTTCGGTTAGTTACGGATGGGCGAATGGCTGGCGGTACGTTCCCTGCGGTTTTCCTTTTCACTCTGAGTAAGAGAGCGGGCGTGCGTCCGGCATGACGCGTCGAAGGTTTCCGTAGGCGATAACCGAGCTATAAATATCGGAATAATAAAACCTACCGCAGCATTTAAATTCGGATTCGCATCAAGCAGCAGCGGCGGCAGCAGCAGCAGCGACAACGACCAAGAAGCAACCGCCGGCTCGTGGGACAGAGACGAGAGCTATTTTGAAACGGTCGGAGCGATCTTTTATGTCGGATTCGGCGCGAATCCGACGCGTCTGTGATCGACGAGAATCTCATCGCGTGAGCCGCCTTTGCCGGTGAACTGATCGATAATGGGGATAATACTGTCCAGATTTCGGGTGAGTAAACCGAGCAAATGTCGCGTTCGTGTGTCCACCTGTCTGACGTATCGTCTGCCGTATGTAAGCGAGAGGTTAACGTCACGTCACGCTAAATGCATATACGGTGCGGTACCTCTTCGGGGGAACGTCTGTCTCTTCGAGCGTAACGTGTTCTGCGAACGATCGCTCGGCAGTATTTTTAAATGTCATTCACCGCTATTTATAGCGGTCCGAGACTGTCCGTTACCGAACGAACTTGGCGGATTTGACAGTTGAAAATTGCACGAGGCTCGGCGCGCGAAAGCGGACTTTTTCGAACGCGCATATACGAGGCGAAGACGCAGAAGCACGAGCGTGTAATCGCATGCGTTTTACATACGTGTCCCCGTTTTTTTCTTGCCGCTGCCATAAAAGCGCCGGGAATTTTTAGATATTAGCGTTTCATCGCGTGATGCAATTCTTCGGCTGCCACCATTTCATGAGTAAACAAAATTGACTGATAATTTTATTCCGTGCGGTTAATGCGAGTGCTAAGCATTAGCATTCAATGACGAGAACTTCGTTCTAAATCAGACATGTCACGACAGAGACAATGCATGTATAATAATATTCCATAAATTAGACTTGAATTGTTATTTCTGACCACTGCTACTTTGCTAATGTTTTGGATTAAGTTGATATTGTTTGTCGCGGACTAAGATATTTTTTCATAGAAGAAAACACTGCGTGAAACTTTCAGTGGAAACAATGTTGTAGCGTTATTATATATATATGCTAAGATTTTAGCCATTGGTTGTGTTTACTGTAAATTATAGAAGGCATCATTTTTGAGTGATCATTTTATATTCTGATCCATGATTATTGTTGTCATCTCACAAGGTCAATATCTTTATATGGATTCACTGCGATATGTTTATATATTAAATTAGTTTTCATCATTTTTATATTTTTGATCCAATATGAACTTGTGACTCTTTGTGTGCTAATAATAATTGTGTAAATGTAAAATTTGAGATTGACTTTATGACCAATATTCATAGTCAGATTTTATATTTAAGGTCTTAAATTCATCTTCGGATTTGTAACTAATGAAATAAGCCATACAGCATCTGAAGATGAACTTAAAACGATCTTAAATATAAGATCCGACCATGAATATCAGTCTGTCATTTCATAGATTATTCATTTTTCTGATTTGATCCATGGCTGTTTTATCAGTTTTTTGAAGCTGATATTTGAAGAAGGAGGGAAAGAGATAGAGAGAAAGAATATATAAAAATATCTTCTTGCATGATATTGTAAAGAACATACATAAATACAAAATTTATGGTTTTTTAGAAAAAGAAGACTACTATTGAAATTTTAGAAGATCTTGATGCAGTAAGTATTGCTATATATGTCATTACTGTACATACATAATATTATAATACAATAACATATGAGTTTCTTTTTTAACAGCAAATAAAAGAGATCCAGCAATATGGACAAACTACAGAACAGAGACATAAGAAGATAGTGGGAACTATCATCATTTATGGAGTTGTTCTTTATGTTATGATAGCATTTATCTTTTACTTCTGCTTCTTTCCAGCTTCACTGTATGATCAACTCTTCTACATAACACCATTATTATTTTTCCCAATTTTGTAAGTCTATAATTACGAAAGTTGTGCAATATAAAAGTATCTCTATAAGAAATATGATGATATTGAATACTTCTTTTTTAGGATACTGTTAACGAAAAAAATGGTTTCATGGTATTATAATCGTAAAATTACTCACAATCGAGAAAAATTGTCTACAATTGTAGGGGAGAAAAAGAAAATATTGAATGAAGTTACTGAAACAGAAACGTATAAGAAAGCTAAAGAGATATTATTAAAATTTGCACCCGATGAATTAAACATGTCACCTGTAAGTGCACACATATATTTCTACGGTCATTTTTAAATATATTTACGTGCCAGGAACTTTTTACATTTAAATACTTGTAAATATAATTTTCTACTCACATTATACTTTTTATTTTTTTACAGTTATCTCCAAAGGTTTGTATTTCAAAGTTTGTGAGCGTGTGTCAAAATAAAATACAAATGAAGGACGAATATTGCAAGACATAATTGTGAAAACAATGCATATTGAGCACATAATTACTTTCAAATACATGCATATTATATTGCCGAACATAAAAATTGCAAAAATTAATGGTTTCATTTCCAGCTCGCTCCAAAGTTGTCTGTACCATCTGACACACCTCGGCATCCTGTCCCACAAATTGCAGTTACTCCTTTACCAGTTTCTGCTGATCTAAGAAGAAGAATTTTATCCACGCAAAATCAACCGCAAAATCAACTGCAAAGTGCACAGATCGGTGCGCCTGGTATTGCATCACCAAGCGGTGGGCTATCTAAACAACCTTCAAATACTCCTTACCAGATTAATGCTAGAATAAGTCCTGTTACACCTATAGGCTATCGTAAGTAGATATGAGATTTATATTAATTCTCTGAAATATTGCCATTTTATATTCTAAAATATGTTTCGGTAACTTCATATTTTAGTATAAATTCATATATATATTGTATGTAATTAGAGATCGTACATATGATTTTAGGATCACCTTTACCACGACCTGTGTTGCCACAACAGAGAACTATGATTGATCGGTTGGTCGATTACTTGGTAGGTGATGGCCCTGCAAATCGCTATGCACTGGTATGCCGACAATGCGATTCACACAACGGAATGGCTCTAAAAGAAGAATTTGAATATTTTGGTGAGTAAAATCCTTCTCTTTAGGAGAGAGAACTCCTCTCGGAGATTTATTTCAATAAAATCTTATCTACAGGATACCGATGTTGTTATTGTGGTTTTTTGAATCCTGCAAGGAAACAGAAACCATCTGCCCCGAAATTGGATACCGATAATAGTAGCTTTATTACAACTCCGAACACGCCTGAACTACCCTGCAACACAGAAGAAGAACCAGTAAAAAATAATGAATCGGAAGCATGCACACAATCGGATACAGGTATATATCTCTCTCTTTGTCTGCACATAGGAATATATTTCATTTGTTTTATATTATTATATTTATTCTCAAAAGAATTTCACCTTGGCGTTTACAAAAAAGACATAAATAAAGGTATTTTTGTACTTCTTTGTTTTCCTTCAGATTCAGATATAGAAGTAGTCGAAAGGCCAGGCGAAACACCTGAAGTCGCAGAATCAGAATTTAAACAATTATTAGATGAAAATGAATCGGAGAAGACAGAAACGTGACGTACCACACTCACATAAATTGTATATTTGAATAAATAACCTGAAAATGAAGAGGATGTTTATAAATCAGAATTGCAAATAAGCTGAAAATCAATTAAAGAAAAGCAATTTGAGGAAGTGATAAAAAGAAAATAAACAAAAATGAAGATGAAAATAGAAGAAAATATAAAAGCAAATTTATTAAATTTTCTCTACACAAGGCGGGAAGAGACTTAGAGAAAAAATTAAAATACAGGATATCTTCTGTTAAGGATATAATCATTTAAGATGTTACATTGGAAATTGTTGCTATACATACAAATAGCACAAATATATGATTGTTAGTGATTATATAGTATATATGTAACAAAATACGTACAACTTCTGATTATCTAATTTTCGAAATTATATAATATTTGCAAAAGAATATCAAAAAGCATGAAAATTCGGTCTTTATAATCATGAATTATGAATGGAATCATTCCAAATTTTTATTTGATTTTAGCATTGTAGTTGCTGAAAAAAGACGAAATAAGGTTAAGAAATTTCATTTAAGAAATTATTGCTAATCTATTAACGTGATATTTATATATTATTGTTTCATTCTTTTAACATTCTTAAGACACAATTCAATCTCTCTAATACATTGAAATATTTAATTATTATAAATTCAACAATAATTCATGTTGCAATTAACAATGTATTTTTTATAAGACTGTCTACATTATATCTGCAATGGCAGTTTATTATTTATATTAGAATAAATTTCTCAATGCGATATGTTAATCTTTTCAATATATTATATTTAAGAAGATAATACTATTTATCTAGATGTTATAATATACATTTTATTTTTCAAAAAGGAAACAAGTATTTCAACACGATTACTCAATTAGTAGTTTAAATACAAAACTATTACAAAACATGATTACATAATTTGTAATATTTCGTATGAATTCATTTCCTTTAAAAAAAAAAAAGAGTGGAAAAATGTATTTTATAACATCACTTTCTGCATGGAAAATTATTTAGTATCGATGATTTATATATTACGTAATATGGTGATAATAAATTATCTCTCAATGTGCGGCATATTTTATTATTTATCATTACAATCTAGTGTAATATTTTCAAATTTGATTAATCTCTGTGTATGATAACCTTTTGTTTATTTTTAGAAAATATAGAAATCAAAACAATAAATAAGTTTATTAATTAAAAATAAAATTACAATTTATAAAAGATCATTTGTCTGAATCGTAACAGATAGGCTGAATTCAATGGACTATAATTTCAGCAAAAATAATCACAAGGTGAGATGATCTTAGAAGCATTTTACAGCTCGAAGCTTTTGGTTTTGAAATATATTGTCAAATATACAGTTGACTTATTTCTTCGATATTACATAAATATGAATCAAGATCCGTCAAATGTCGGCATTTTTCACCAAATTTATCGAGCTACACTATGTAAGCAAAAAACCTCATAAATCGTTTGTACTGTTTGAAAGCGCGGAACTTCTTTAATTTGCATAAAATAGGTATTTTAAGCCTTAAGAAATTGACCAATCACAGTCAAATATGAAGAGAATAATTAACTGTGATTAGTCAAATTCTTAAGGCTTAAAATACCTATTATGAACCGATACTTACAGCAATCCATGTGTGAAAGCCTCAAGATCTCAATTCTCCGTTGAGGAAAGTGGCGCCTCATAGTGAAGACTTGGGAATCAAGCCAACATAACGGGTCTAACGATCTATATACCCGTTACCTCCTGTATAATCCATACGTTCGTATCTCCCGTATAGTGTGCGATTTGCTTGTTTTACACATAGTTTCGTCTTTTTAAATGCTTTTCTTACTCTAAGCAAATGAAAAACAATACCTTCATGCAATAAGAGAGAATTATGAGATGATAAAATGGAACCGCATCTGTATTGTCAGTGTTCAACTTAATGAGGAAAACATAACCTCTGACTCGTGAAATCCGCAAAGCATCTCTTCGAAGCAATCTCACGAAAGATCTGTAAAAAATGGCAGATGTACGTGATATCCTGGATATCGAAGTCCCAACGACTACGGAACTTACGAAAGAGTCGATATTGGGTAGTGACAAGAAAAATCGCAAGAAGTATGACTACAACAAAGTGCCGAAACGTCCGGAGGGTATGCACCGCGAGGTTTTCGCGTTGCTCTGCAAGGACAATAACGATGTCCCGCCGATGTTTCCGACGGACACCGGGAAAGGGTACAAGCAGGCCCGCGCCAAACTCGGTATGAAGAAAGTACGACCGTGGAAGTGGACACCGTTTACTAATCCTGCACGCACGGACGGTGCTATCTTTCACCATTGGCGACGTGTTGCCGATGCTGGCAAGGAATATCCTTTCGCAAAGTTCAATAAGAAAGTACCTATTCCAACGTATACGAATGCGGAGTATGTACAACATTTAGTGACCAATGGTTGGACACGAGCAGAAACGGACCATTTGTTTGACTTGTGCAGAAGGTTCGACCTCAGGTTCATTATCATCAAAGACAGGTGGGATCGCGCCAAGTATTCTGCGAGATCTGTAGAAGAGTTAAAAGAGAGGCAAGTATTTTATTTGTATATTTATATTTCATTAATGTATGTACCATACAGCTTTTCTGAATATGTCTACATATTGTCATTGTGAATAAATTATACAGGTACTACCAGGTGTGTGCTGCATTAACAAAGGCAAAATCTCACTCTGACAAGGTGTATGTCTTTGATGCGGAACACGAGAAGCGCAGGAAGGAACAACTCAAGAAGTTATTTGAACGCACTCCTGAGCAAGTGGAAGAGGAGCAGACGCTACTGGCCGAACTGCGTAAGATCGAGCAGAGGAAAAAAGAAAGGGACAGAAAGACGCAAGACTTGCAGAAATTGATCACAGCTGCTGATCACCAGGCAGATCCCAGGAAGAGTGAGAGGAAGTCTTCCAAGAAGAGCAGCAGTTCTAGGAACAGACCGAATAAAACCGATACTTCTCACGTATGTCCTTCAGGATGACCCAAGAGATCTCAATAATTTTTATTTGACAACATCGTTCTGACATTGCTTGAAGTCAATACGTGTATCTCGTGAAATTTACAGGCAGTGGAATCAGCTGGGATTAAATTCCCTGACTTCAAAAACAGCGGCGTCAGTCTTCGTTCTCAGAGAATTAAATTGCCGAGTAGTCTTGGCCAAAAAAAAATGAAAGGCATCGAGCAAATGCTGAATGAATTGCAATTAGGTAGACTTTACAGCCTAAGCTTCATATATTTTACCGATTCCGAAATTTTCCAGACAGAAAATTTAAAACTATCGCGCTGCTTGTATTGCAGAGTTAAATCCACCACCAACGGAACAGATATGTCAGCAGTTTAACGAACTGCGGAGCGACATAGTTTTGCACTATGAGTTGAGGAGCGCGTTGTCGACTTGCGATTACGAGTTGCAGTCCTTGAGGCATCAGTACGAAGCACTAGCACCGGGAAAGGTAATCTTGCACGAGTCTTTGGAAGGATGCAGCCTCATATTTTGAAATTTAGCTAAGCCAATAACAGTCAGCACGGTTTTATGGCGGCTAAATTATTTTTGCCTCCTGGCAATGTAGGTAGTCCTGCCAATGGATGTAGAGTTATCTCATATCTCCTCTGTCTTAGACTTTAACCATACCACCGGCCCTTCTACCGAAAACTGAGCCAGAAGTCAAAGCAGATATTATTGACGTAGTAGGATCACCCAGCACGCCCAGTATTACTCATTAGTTATGGAACAAATGAAGAAGCAACAGGTGATCGAATAAACGTTGTAAATATTATATATTCTACTTCTTTGATGCGCCGGTGATTTCCTCGCGTGGAAAGTCAATGAGCACACGTCTCGTCATTAGTACTGTATTATATTACGAAACAGTTCTTATTTTGTGTACTATAAAAGAAATAAACGACTTGATGAAACGGACGGAGTCGTATTGTTGTCGACGAAGCCGCGACACGGCGAGGTATAGCGAGAAATGAGAGAACACGTGGAGATGGTAATTACTTATATATCTGTGTATTTTATATTGTCGACAAAAAGTAACAATGTACGGTCAAACCGTATAATTTATCTACAACAATCTACAATAGATTACAATATATTGTTTTGTTTTTGTCGAGGGTTCAGGAGGAGCGGCGGGGGGTAGAGGAGGGGGGGGGGGGACGAGGGCGGGACGGGGGGGGCA